>NW_027314829.1:0-246034 GCF_023375885.2 Dermacentor andersoni
CACGTCGTTTGGTAGAAATCCACGTGCGCGTTCTGCCAAAAAGCATCCATTTGCATGCACTACTTGTGGTTTTGCAGAAAAACTTCATCCGCGTCTACCAAAAAGATGCATGTGCATGCTTAAAAACGCGTTTTCGCACAAATCCGTGCGCGGGTGCTAAAAAGAGCAGCATCGGCATGATTAGCACGTCGTTTGGTGAGTAAAATCCACGTGCGCGTTCTGCAAAAAGCACCATTTGCATGCACATCTTGTGGTTTTGTGCAGAAAAACTTCATCCGCGTCTACCAAAAGATGACATGTGCATGCTTCTAACAAACGCGTTTTCGCACAAAATGCGTGCGCGGGTGCTAAAAAAGAGCAGCATCGGCATGCTTAGCACGTCGTTTGGTAGAAAATCCACGTGCGCGTTCTGCAAAAAAGCACCATTTTGCATGCAACATCTTGTGGTTTTGCAGAAAACTTCATCCGCCGTCTACCAAAAGATGCATGTGCATGCTTAAAAACGCGTTTTCGCACAAATGCGTGCGCGGGTGCTAAAAAATAGCAGCAATCGGCATGCTTAGCACGTCGTTTTGGTAAGAAATCCACGTGCGCGTTCTGCAAAAAGCACAATTTGCATGCACATCTTGTGGTTTTGCAGAAAACTTCATCCGCGTCTACCAAAAAGATGCATGTGCATGCTTAAAACGCGTTTTCGCACAAATGCGTGCGCGGGTGCTAAAAAGAGCAGCATCGGCATGCTTAGCACGTCGTTTGGTAGAAATCCACGTGCGCGTTCTGCCAAAAGCACCATTTGCATGCACATCTTGTGGTTTTGCAGAAAACTTCATCCGCGTCTACCAAAAGATGCATGTGCATGCTTAAAACGCGTTTTCGCACAAATCCGTGCGCGGGTGCTAAAAAGAGCAGCATCGACATGCTTAGCACGTCGTTTGGTAGAAATCCACGTGCGCGTTCTGCAAAAAGCACCATTTGCATGCACATCTTGTGGTTTTGCAGAAAACTTCATCCGCGTCTACCAAAAGATGCATGTACATGCTTAAAACGCGTTTTCGCACAAATCCGTGCGCGGGTGCTAAAAAGAGCAGCATCGGCATGCTTAGCACGTCGTTTGGTAGAAATCCACGTGCGCGTTCTGCAAAAAGCACCATTTGCATGCACATCTTGTGGTTTTGCAGAAAACTTCATCCGCGTCTACCAAAAGATGCATGTGCATGCTTAACACGCGTTTTCGCACAAATGCGTGCGCGGGTGCTAAAAAGAGCAGCATCGGCATGCTTAGCACGTTGTTTGGTAGAAATCCACGTGCGCGTTCTGCAAAAAGCAGCATTTGCATGCACATCTTGTGGTTTTGCAGAAAACTTCATCCGCCTCTACCAAAAGATGCATGTGCATGCTTAAAACGCGTTTTCGCACAAATGCGTGCGCGGGTGCTAAAAAGAGCAGCATCGGCATGCTTAGCACGTCGTTTGGTAGAAATCCACGTGCGCGTTCTGCAAAAAGCACCATTTGCATGCACATCTTGTGGTTTTGCAGAAAACTTCATCCGCGTCTACCAAAAGATGCATGTGCATGCTTAAAACGCGTTTTCGCACAAATGCGCGCGCGGGTGCTAAAAAGAGCAGCATCGGCACGCTTAGCACGTCGTTTGGTAGAAATCCACGTGCGCGTTCTGCCAAAAGCACCATTTGCATGCACATCTTGTGGTTTTGCAGAAAACTTCATCCGCGTCTACCAAAAGATGCATGTGCATGCTTAAAACGCGTTTTCGCACAAATCCGTGCGCGGGTGCTAAAAAGAGCAGCATCGGCATGCTTAGCACGTCGTTTGGTAGAAATCCACGTGCGCGTTCTGCAAAAAGCACCATTTGCATGCACATCTTGTGGTTTTGCAGAAAACTTCATCCGCGTCTACCAAAAGATGCATGTGCATGCTTAAAACGCGTTTTCGCACAAATGCGTGCGCGGGTGCTAAAAAGAGCAGCATCGGCATGCTTAGCACGTCGTTTGGTAGAAATCACGTGCACGTTCTGCAAAAAGCGCCATTTGCATGCACATCTTGTGGTTTTGCAGAAAACTTCATCCGCGCCTACCAAAGGTGCATGTGCATGCTTAAAACGCCTTTTCGCACAAATCCGTGCGCGGGTGCTAAAAAGAGCAGCATCGGCATGCTTAGCACGTCGTTTGGTAGAAATCCACGTGCGCGTTCTGCAAAAAGCACCATTTGCATGCACATCTTGTGGTTTTGCAGAAAACTTCATCCGCGTCTACCAAAAGATGCATGTGCATGCTTAAAACGCGTTTTCGCACAAATGCGTGCGCGGGTGCTAAAAAGAGCAGCATCGGCATGCTTAGCACGTCGTTTGGTAGAAATCACGTGCACGTTCTGCAAAAAGCGCCATTTGCATGCACATCTTGTGGTTTTGCAGAAAACTTCATCCGCGCCTACCAAAGGTGCATGTGCATGCTTAAAACGCGTTTTCGCACAAATCCGTGCGCGGGTGCTAAAAAGAGCAGCATCGGCATGCTTAGCACGTCGTTTGGTAGAAATCCACGTGCGCGTTCTGCAAAAAGCACCATTTGCATGCACATCTTGTGGTTTTGCAGAAAACTTCATCCGCGTCTACCAAAAGATGCATGTGCATGCTTAAAACGCGTTTTCGCACAAATGCGTGCGCGGGTGCTAAAAAGAGCAGCATCGGCATGCTTAGCACGTCGTTTGGTAGAAATCCACGAGCGCGTTCTGCAAAAAGCACCATTTGCATGCACATCTTGTGGTTTTGCAGAAAACTTCATCCGCGTCTACCAAAAGATGCATGTGCATGCTTAAAACGCGTTTTCGCACAAATGCGTGCGCGGGGGCTAAAAAGAGCAGCATCGGCATGCTTAGCACGTCGTTTGGTAGAAATCCACGTGCGCGTTCTGCCAAAAGCACCATTTGCATGCACATCTTGTGGTTTTGCAGAAAACTTCATCCGCGTCTACCAAAAGATGCATGTGCATGCTTAAAACGCGTTTTCGCACAAATACGTGCACGGGTGCTAAAAAGAGCAGCATCGGCATGCTTAGCACGTCGTTTGGTAGAAATCCACGTGCGCGTTCTGCAAAAAGCACCATTTGCATGCACATCTTGTGGTTTTGCAGAAAACTTCATCCGCGTCTACCAAAAGATGCATGTGCATGCTTAAAACGCGTTTTCGCACAAATGCGTGCGCGGGTGCTAAAAAGAGCAGCATCGGCATGCTTAGCACGTCGTTTGGTAGAAATCCACGTGCGCGTTCTGCAAAAAGCACCATTTGCATGCACATCTTGTGGTTTTGCAGAAAACTTCATCCGCGTCTACCAAAAGATGCATGTGCATGCTTAAAACGCGTTTTCGCACAAATGCGTGTGCGGGTGCTAAAAAGAGCAGCATCGGCATGCTTAGCACGTCGTTTGGTAGAAATCCACGTGCGCGTTCTGCAAAAAGCACCATTTGCATGCACATCTTGTGGTTTTGCAGAAAACTTCATCCGCGTCTACCAAAAGATGCATGTGCATGCTTAAAACGCGTTTTCGCACAAATGCGTGCGCGGGTGCTAAATATAGCAGCATCGGCATGCTTAGCACGTCGTTTGGTAGAAATCCACGTGCGCGTTCTGCAAAAAGCACAATTTGCATGCACATCTTGTGGTTTTGCAGAAAAGTTCATCCGCGTCTACCAAAAGATGCATGTGCATGCTTAAAACGCGTTTTCGCACAAATGCGTGCGCGGGTGCTAAAAAGAGCAGCATCGGCATGCTTAGCACGTCGTTTGGTAGAAATCCACGTGCGCGTTCTGCCAAAAGCACCATTTGCATGCACATCTTGTGGTTTTGCAGAAAACTTCATCCGCGTCTACCAAAAGATGCATGTGCATGCTTAAAACGCGTTTTCGCACAAATCCGTGCGCGGGTGCTAAAAAGAGCAGCATCGACATGCTTAGCACGTCGTTTGGTAGAAATCCACGTGCGCGTTCTGCAAAAAGCACCATTTGCATGCACATCTTGTGGTTTTGCAGAAAACTTCATCCGCGTCTACCAAAAGATGCATGTGCATGCTTAAAACGCGTTTTCGCACAAATGCGTGCGCGGGTGCTAAAAAGAGCAGCATCGGCATGCTTAGCACGTCGTTTGGGAGAAATCCACGTGCGCGTTCTGCCAAAAGCACGATTTGTATGCACATCTTGTGGTTTTGCAGAAAACTTCATCCGCGTCTACCAAAAGATGCATGTGCATGCTTAAAACGCGTTTTCGCACAAATCCGTGCGCGGGTGCTAAATAGAGCAGCATCGGCAAGCTTAGCACGTCGTTTGGTAGAAATCCACGTGCGCGTTCTGCAAAAAGCACCATTTGCATGCACATCTTGTGGTTTTGCAGAAAACTTCATCCGCGTCTACCAAAAGATGCATGTGCATGCTTAAAACGCGTTTTCGCACAAATTCGTGCGCGGGTGCTAAAAAGAGCAGCATCGGCATGCTTAGCACGTCGTTTGGTAGAAATCCACGTGCGCGTTCTGCAAAAAGCACCATTTGCATGCACATCTTGTGGTTTTGCAGAAAACTTCATCCGCGTCTACCAAAAGATGCATGTACATGCTTAAAACGCGTTTTCGCACAAATCCGTGCGCGGGTGCTAAAAAGAGCAGCATCGGCATGCTTAGCACGTCGTTTGGTAGAAATCCACGTGCGCGTTCTGCAAAAAGCACCATTTGCATGCACATCTTGTGGTTTTGCAGAAAACTTCATCCGCGTCTACCAAAAGACGCATGTGCATGCTTAACACGCGTTTTCGCACAAATGCGTGCGCGGGTGCTAAAAAGAGCAGCATCGGCATGCTTAGCACGTTGTTTGGTAGAAATCCACGTGCGCGTTCTGCAAAAAGCACCATTTGCATGCACATCTTGTGGTTTTGCAGAAAACTTCATCCGCCTCTACCAAAAGATGCATGTGCATGCTTAAAACGCGTTTTCGCACAAATGCGTGCGCGGGTGCTAAAAAGAGCAGCATCGGCATGCTTAGCACGTCGTTTGGTAGAAATCCACGTGCGCGTTCTGCAAAAAGCACCATTTGCATGCACATCTTGTGGTTTTGCAGAAAACTTCATCCGCGTCTACCAAAAGATGCATGTGCATGCTTAAAACGCGTTTTCCCACAAATGCGTGCGCGGGTGCTAAAAAGAGCAGCATCGGCATGCTTAGCACGTCGTTTGGTAGAAATCCACGAGCGCGTTCGGCAAAAAGCACCATTTGCATGCACATCTTGTGGTTTTGCAGAAAACTTCATCCGCGTCTACCAAAAGATGCATGTGCATGCTTAACACGCGTTTTCGCACAAATGCGTGCGCGGGTGCTAAAAAGAGCAGCATCGGCATGCTTAGCACGTCGTTTGGTAGAAATCCACGTGCGCGTTCTGCAAAAAGCACCATTTGCATGCACATCTTGTGGTTTTGCAGAAAACTTCATCCGCGTCTACCAAAAGATGCATGTGCATGCTTAAAACGCGTTTTCGCACAAATGCGTGCGCGGGTGCTAAAAATAGCAGCATCGGCATGCTTAGCACGTCGTTTGGTAGAAATCCACGTGCGCGTTCTGCAAAAAGCACAATTTGCATGCACATCTTGTGGTTTTGCAGAAAAGTTCATCCGCGTCTACCAAGAGATGCATGTGCATGCTTAAAACGCGTTTTCGCACAAATGCGTGCGCGGGTGCTAAAAAGAGCAGCATCGGCATGCTTAGCACGTCGTTTGGTAGAAATCCACGTGCGCGTTCTGCCAAAAGCACCATTTGCATGCACATCTTGTGGTTTTGCAGAAAACTTCATCCGCCTCTACCAAAAGATGCATGTGCATGCTTAAAACGCGTTTTCGCACAAATGCGTGCGCGGGTGCTAAAAAGAGCAGCATCGGCATGCTTAGCACGTCGTTTGGTAGAAATCCACGTGCGCGTTCTGCAAAAAGCACCATTTGCATGCACATCTTGTGGTTTTGCAGAAAACTTCATCCGCGTCTACCAAAAGATGCATGTGCATGCTTAAAACGCGTTTTCGCACAAATGCGTGCGCGGGTGCTAAAAAGAGCAGCATCGGCATGCTTAGCACGTCGTTTGGTAGAAATCCACGTGCGCGTTCTGCCAAAAGCACCATTTGCATGCACATCTTGTGGTTTTGCAGAAAACTTCATCCGCGTCTACCAAAAGATGCATGTGCATGCTTAAAACGCGTTTTCGCACAAATCCGTGCGCGGGTGCTAAAAAGAGCAGCATCGGCATGCTTAGCACGTCGTTTGGTAGAAATCCACGTGCGCGTTCTGCAAAAAGCACCATTTGCATGCACATCTTGTGGTTTTGCAGAAAACTTCATCCGCGTCTACCAAAAGATGCATGTGCATGCTTAAAACGCGTTTTCCCACAAATGCGTGCGCGGGTGCTAAAAAGAGCAGCATCGGCATGCTTAGCACGTCGTTTGGTAGAAATCCACGAGCGCGTTCTGCAAAAAGCACCATTTGCATGCACATCTTGTGGTTTTGCAGAAAACTTCATCCGCGTCTACCAAAAGATGCATGTGCATGCTTAACACGCGTTTTCGCACAAATGCGTGCGCGGGTGCTAAAAAGAGCAGCATCGGCATGCTTAGCACGTCGTTTGGTAGAAATCCACGTGCGCGTTCTGCAAAAAGCACCATTTGCATGCACATCTTGTGGTTTTGCAGAAAACTTCATCCGCGTCTACCAAAAGATGCATGTGCATGCTTAAAACGCGTTTTCGCACAAATGCGTGCGCGGGTGCTAAAAATAGCAGCATCGGCATGCTTAGCACGTCGTTTGGTAGAAATCCACGTGCGCGTTCTGCAAAAAGCACAATTTGCATGCACATCTTGTGGTTTTGCAGAAAAGTTCATCCGCGTCTACCAAAAGATGCATGTGCATGCTTAAAACGCGTTTTCGCACAAATGCGTGCGCGGGTGCTAAAAAGAGCAGCATCGGCATGCTTAGCACGTCGTTTGGTAGAAATCCACGTGCGCGTTCTGCCAAAAGCACCATTTGCATGCACATCTTGTGGTTTTGCAGAAAACTTCATCCGCGTCTACCAAAAGATGCATGTGCATGCTTAAAACGCGTTTTCGCACAAATCCGTGCGCGGGTGCTAAAAAGAGCAGCATCGGCATGCTTAGCACGTCGTTTGGTAGAAATCCACGTGCGCGTTCTGCAAAAAGCACCATTTGCATGCACATCTTGTGGTTTTGCAGAAAACTTCATCCGCGTCTACCAAAAGATGCATGTGCATGCTTAAAACGCGTTTTCCCACAAATGCGTGCGCGGGTGCTAAAAAGAGCAGCATCGGCATGCTTAGCACGTCGTTTGGTAGAAATCCACGAGCGCGTTCTGCAAAAAGCACCATTTGCATGCACATCTTGTGGTTTTGCAGAAAACTTCATCCGCGTCTACCAAAAGATGCATGTGCATGCTTAACACGCGTTTTCGCACAAATGCGTGCGCGGGTGCTAAAAAGAGCAGCATCGGCATGCTTAGCACGTCGTTTGGTAGAAATCCACGTGCGCGTTCTGCGAAAAGCACCATTTGCATGCACATCTTGTGGTTTTGCAGAAAACTTCATCCGCGTCTACCAAAAGATGCATGTGCATGCTTAAAACGCGTTTTCGCACAAATGCGTGCGCGGGTGCTAAAAATAGCAGCATCGGCATGCTTAGCACGTCGTTTGGTAGAAATCCACGTGCGCGTTCTGCAAAAAGCACAATTTGCATGCACATCTTGTGGTTTTGCAGAAAAGTTCATCCGCGTCTACCAAAAGATGCATGTGCATGCTTAAAACGCGTTTTCGCACAAATGCGTGCGCGGGTGCTAAAAAGAGCAGCATCGGCATGCTTAGCACGTCGTTTGGCAGAAATCCACGTGCGCGTTCTGCCAAAAGCACCATTTGCATGCACATCTTGTGGTTTTGCAGAAAACTTCATCCGCGTCTACCAAAAGATGCATGTGCATGCTTAAAACGCGTTTTCGCACAAATCCGTGCGCGGGTGCTAAAAAGAGCAGCATCGACATGCTTAGCACGTCGTTTGGTAGAAATCCACGTGCGCGTTCTGCAAAAAGCACCATTTGCATGCACATCTTGTGGTTTTGCAGAAAAGTTCATCCGCGTCTACCAAAAGATGCATGTGCATGCTTAAAACGCGTTTTCGCACAAATGCGTGCGCGGGTGCTAAAAAGAGCAGCATCGGCATGCTTAGCACGTCGTTTGGTAGAAATCCACGTGCGCGTTCTGCAAAAAGCACAATTTGCATGCACATCTTGTGGTTTTGCAGAAAAGTTCATCCGCGTCTACCAAAAGATGCATGTGCATGCTTAAAACGCGTTTTCGCACAAATGCGTGCGCGGGTGCTAAAAAGAGCAGCATCGGCATGCTTAGCACGTCGTTTGGTAGAAATCCACGTGCGCGTTCTGCCAAAAGCACCATTTGCATGCACATCTTGTGGTTTTGCAGAAAACTTCATCCGCGTCTACCAAAAGATGCATGTGCATGCTTAAAACGCGTTTTCGCACAAATCCGTGCGCGGGTGCTAAAAAGAGCAGCATCGGCATGCTTAGCACGTCGTTTGGTAGAAATCCACGTGCGCGTTCTGCAAAAAGCACCATTTGCATGCACATCTTGTGGTTTTGCAGAAAACTTCATCCGCGTCTACCAAAAGATGCATGTGCATGCTTAAAACGCGTTTTCCCACAAATGCGTGCGCGGGTGCTAAAAAGAGCAGCATCGGCATGCTTAGCACGTCGTTTGGTAGAAATCCACGAGCGCGTTCTGCAAAAAGCACCATTTGCATGCACATCTTGTGGTTTTGCAGAAAACTTCATCCGCGTCTACCAAAAGATGCATGTGCATGCTTAACACGCGTTTTCGCACAAATGCGTGCGCGGGTGCTAAAAAGAGCAGCATCGGCATGCTTAGCACGTCGTTTGGTAGAAATCCACGTGCGCGTTCTGCGAAAAGCACCATTTGCATGCACATCTTGTGGTTTTGCAGAAAACTTCATCCGCGTCTACCAAAAGATGCATGTGCATGCTTAAAACGCGTTTTCGCACAAATGCGTGCGCGGGTGCTAAAAATAGCAGCATCGGCATGCTTAGCACGTCGTTTGGTAGAAATCCACGTGCGCGTTCTGCAAAAAGCACAATTTGCATGCACATCTTGTGGTTTTGCAGAAAAGTTCATCCGCGTCTACCAAAAGATGCATGTGCATGCTTAAAACGCGTTTTCGCACAAATGCGTGCGCGGGTGCTAAAAAGAGCAGCATCGGCATGCTTAGCACGTCGTTTGGCAGAAATCCACGTGCGCGTTCTGCCAAAAGCACCATTTGCATGCACATCTTGTGGTTTTGCAGAAAACTTCATCCGCGTCTACCAAAAGATGCATGTGCATGCTTAAAACGCATTTTCGCACAAATCCGTGCGCGGGTGCTAAAAAGAGCAGCATCGACATGCTTAGCACGTCGTTTGGTAGAAATCCACGTGCGCGTTCTGCAAAAAGCACCATTTGCATGCACATCTTGTGGTTTTGCAGAAAACTTCATCCGCGTCTACCAAAAGATGCATGTACATGCTTAAAACGCGTTTTCGCACAAATCCGTGCGCGGGTGCTAAAAAGAGCAGCATCGGCATGCTTAGCACGTCGTTTGGTAGAAATCCACGTGCGCGTTCTGCAAAAAGCACCATTTGCATGCACATCTTGTGGTTTTGCAGAAAACTTCATCCGCGTCTACCAAAAGATGCATGTGCATGCTTAACACGCGTTTTCGCACAAATGCGTGCGCGGGTGCTAAAAAGAGCAGCATCGGCATGCTTAGCACGTTGTTTGGTAGAAATCCACGTGCGCGTTCTGCAAAAAGCACCATTTGCATGCACATCTTGTGGTTTTGCAGAAAACTTCATCCGCCTCTACCAAAAGATGCATGTGCATGCTTAAAACGCGTTTTCGCACAAATGCGTGCGCGGGTGCTAAAAAGAGCAGCATCGGCATGCTTAGCACGTCGTTTGGTAGAAATCCACGTGCGCGTTCTGCAAAAAGCACCATTTGCATGCACATCTTGTGGTTTTGCAGAAAACTTCATCCGCGTCTACCAAAAGATGCATGTGCATGCTTAAAACGCGTTTTCGCACAAATGCGCGCGCGGGTGCTAAAAAGAGCAGCATCGGCACGCTTAGCACGTCGTTTGGTAGAAATCCACGTGCGCGTTCTGCCAAAAGCACCATTTGCATGCACATCTTGTGGTTTTGCAGAAAACTTCATCCGCGTCTACCAAAAGATGCATGTGCATGCTTAAAACGCGTTTTCGCACAAATCCGTGCGCGGGTGCTAAAAAGAGCAGCATCGGCATGCTTAGCACGTCGTTTGGTAGAAATCCACGTGCGCGTTCTGCAAAAAGCACCATTTGCATGCACATCTTGTGGTTTTGCAGAAAACTTCATCCGCGTCTACCAAAAGATGCATGTGCATGCTTAAAACGCGTTTTCGCACAAATGCGTGCGCGGGTGCTAAAAAGAGCAGCATCGGCATGCTTAGCACGTCGTTTGGTAGAAATCACGTGCACGTTCTGCAAAAAGCGCCATTTGCATGCACATCTTGTGGTTTTGCAGAAAACTTCATCCGCGCCTACCAAAGGTGCATGTGCATGCTTAAAACGCCTTTTCGCACAAATCCGTGCGCGGGTGCTAAAAAGAGCAGCATCGGCATGCTTAGCACGTCGTTTGGTAGAAATCCACGTGCGCGTTCTGCAAAAAGCACCATTTGCATGCACATCTTGTGGTTTTGCAGAAAACTTCATCCGCGTCTACCAAAAGATGCATGTGCATGCTTAAAACGCGTTTTCGCACAAATGCGTGCGCGGGTGCTAAAAAGAGCAGCATCGGCATGCTTAGCACGTCGTTTGGTAGAAATCACGTGCACGTTCTGCAAAAAGCGCCATTTGCATGCACATCTTGTGGTTTTGCAGAAAACTTCATCCGCGCCTACCAAAGGTGCATGTGCATGCTTAAAACGCGTTTTCGCACAAATCCGTGCGCGGGTGCTAAAAAGAGCAGCATCGGCATGCTTAGCACGTCGTTTGGTAGAAATCCACGTGCGCGTTCTGCAAAAAGCACCATTTGCATGCACATCTTGTGGTTTTGCAGAAAACTTCATCCGCGTCTACCAAAAGATGCATGTGCATGCTTAAAACGCGTTTTCGCACAAATGCGTGCGCGGGTGCTAAAAAGAGCAGCATCGGCATGCTTAGCACGTCGTTTGGTAGAAATCCACGAGCGCGTTCTGCAAAAAGCACCATTTGCATGCACATCTTGTGGTTTTGCAGAAAACTTCATCCGCGTCTACCAAAAGATGCATGTGCATGCTTAAAACGCGTTTTCGCACAAATGCGTGCGCGGGGGCTAAAAAGAGCAGCATCGGCATGCTTAGCACGTCGTTTGGTAGAAATCCACGTGCGCGTTCTGCCAAAAGCACCATTTGCATGCACATCTTGTGGTTTTGCAGAAAACTTCATCCGCGTCTACCAAAAGATGCATGTGCATGCTTAAAACGCGTTTTCGCACAAATACGTGCACGGGTGCTAAAAAGAGCAGCATCGGCATGCTTAGCACGTCGTTTGGTAGAAATCCACGTGCGCGTTCTGCAAAAAGCACAATTTGCATGCACATCTTGTGGTTTTGCAGAAAAGTTCATCCGCGTCTACCAAAAGATGCATGTGCATGCTTAAAACGCGTTTTCGCACAAATGCGTGCGCGGGTGCTAAAAAGAGCAGCATCGGCATGCTTAGCACGTCGTTTGGTAGAAATCCACGTGCGCGTTCTGCCAAAAGCACCATTTGCATGCACATCTTGTGGTTTTGCAGAAAACTTCATCCGCGTCTACCAAAAGATGCATGTGCATGCTTAAAACGCGTTTTCGCACAAATCCGTGCGCGGGTGCTAAAAAGAGCAGCATCGACATGCTTAGCACGTCGTTTGGTAGAAATCCACGTGCGCGTTCTGCAAAAAGCACCATTTGCATGCACATCTTGTGGTTTTGCAGAAAACTTCATCCGCGTCTACCAAAAGATGCATGTGCATGCTTAAAACGCGTTTTCGCACAAATGCGTGCGCGGGTGCTAAAAAGAGCAGCATCGGCATGCTTAGCACGTTGTTTGGTAGAAATCCACGTGCGCGTTCTGCAAAAAGCACCATTTGCATGCACATCTTGTGGTTTTGCAGAAAACTTCATCCGCCTCTACCAAAAGATGCATGTGCATGCTTAAAACGCGTTTTCGCACAAATGCGTGCGCGGGTGCTAAAAAGAGCAGCATCGGCATGCTTAGCACGTCGTTTGGTAGAAATCCACGTGCGCGTTCTGCAAAAAGCACCATTTGCATGCACATCTTGTGGTTTTGCAGAAAACTTCATCCGCGTCTACCAAAAGATGCATGTGCATGCTTAAAACGCGTTTTCCCACAAATGCGTGCGCGGGTGCTAAAAAGAGCAGCATCGGCATGCTTAGCACGTCGTTTGGTAGAAATCCACGAGCGCGTTCTGCAAAAAGCACCATTTGCATGCACATCTTGTGGTTTTGCAGAAAACTTCATCCGCGTCTACCAAAAGATGCATGTGCATGCTTAACACGCGTTTTCGCACAAATGCGTGCGCGGGTGCTAAAAAGAGCAGCATCGGCATGCTTAGCACGTCGTTTGGTAGAAATCCACGTGCGCGTTCTGCAAAAAGCACCATTTGCATGCACATCTTGTGGTTTTGCAGAAAACTTCATCCGCGTCTACCAAAAGATGCATGTGCATGCTTAAAACGCGTTTTCGCACAAATGCGTGCGCGGGTGCTAAAAATAGCAGCATCGGCATGCTTAGCACGTCGTTTGGTAGAAATCCACGTGCGCGTTCTGCAAAAAGCACAATTTGCATGCACATCTTGTGGTTTTGCAGAAAAGTTCATCCGCGTCTACCAAGAGATGCATGTGCATGCTTAAAACGCGTTTTCGCACAAATGCGTGCGCGGGTGCTAAAAAGAGCAGCATCGGCATGCTTAGCACGTCGTTTGGTAGAAATCCACGTGCGCGTTCTGCCAAAAGCACCATTTGCATGCACATCTTGTGGTTTTGCAGAAAACTTCATCCGCCTCTACCAAAAGATGCATGTGCATGCTTAAAACGCGTTTTCGCACAAATGCGTGCGCGGGTGCTAAAAAGAGCAGCATCGGCATGCTTAGCACGTCGTTTGGTAGAAATCCACGTGCGCGTTCTGCAAAAAGCACCATTTGCATGCACATCTTGTGGTTTTGCAGAAAACTTCATCCGCGTCTACCAAAAGATGCATGTGCATGCTTAAAACGCGTTTTCGCACAAATGCGTGCGCGGGTGCTAAAAAGAGCAGCATCGGCATGCTTAGCACGTCGTTTGGTAGAAATCCACGTGCGCGTTCTGCCAAAAGCACCATTTGCATGCACATCTTGTGGTTTTGCAGAAAACTTCATCCGCGTCTACCAAAAGATGCATGTGCATGCTTAAAACGCGTTTTCGCACAAATCCGTGCGCGGGTGCTAAAAAGAGCAGCATCGGCATGCTTAGCACGTCGTTTGGTAGAAATCCACGTGCGCGTTCTGCAAAAAGCACCATTTGCATGCACATCTTGTGGTTTTGCAGAAAACTTCATCCGCGTCTACCAAAAGATGCATGTGCATGCTTAAAACGCGTTTTCCCACAAATGCGTGCGCGGGTGCTAAAAAGAGCAGCATCGGCATGCTTAGCACGTCGTTTGGTAGAAATCCACGAGCGCGTTCTGCAAAAAGCACCATTTGCATGCACATCTTGTGGTTTTGCAGAAAACTTCATCCGCGTCTACCAAAAGATGCATGTGCATGCTTAACACGCGTTTTCGCACAAATGCGTGCGCGGGTGCTAAAAAGAGCAGCATCGGCATGCTTAGCACGTCGTTTGGTAGAAATCCACGTGCGCGTTCTGCAAAAAGCACCATTTGCATGCACATCTTGTGGTTTTGCAGAAAACTTCATCCGCGTCTACCAAAAGATGCATGTGCATGCTTAAAACGCGTTTTCGCACAAATGCGTGCGCGGGTGCTAAAAATAGCAGCATCGGCATGCTTAGCACGTCGTTTGGTAGAAATCCACGTGCGCGTTCTGCAAAAAGCACAATTTGCATGCACATCTTGTGGTTTTGCAGAAAAGTTCATCCGCGTCTACCAAAAGATGCATGTGCATGCTTAAAACGCGTTTTCGCACAAATGCGTGCGCGGGTGCTAAAAAGAGCAGCATCGGCATGCTTAGCACGTCGTTTGGTAGAAATCCACGTGCGCGTTCTGCCAAAAGCACCATTTGCATGCACATCTTGTGGTTTTGCAGAAAACTTCATCCGCGTCTACCAAAAGATGCATGTGCATGCTTAAAACGCGTTTTCGCACAAATCCGTGCGCGGGTGCTAAAAAGAGCAGCATCGGCATGCTTAGCACGTCGTTTGGTAGAAATCCACGTGCGCGTTCTGCAAAAAGCACCATTTGCATGCACATCTTGTGGTTTTGCAGAAAACTTCATCCGCGTCTACCAAAAGATGCATGTGCATGCTTAAAACGCGTTTTCGCACAAATGCGTGCGCGGGTGCTAAAAATAGCAGCATCGGCATGCTTAGCACGTCGTTTGGTAGAAATCCACGTGCGCGTTCTGCAAAAAGCACAATTTGCATGCACATCTTGTGGTTTTGCAGAAAAGTTCATCCGCGTCTACCAAAAGATGCATGTGCATGCTTAAAACGCGTTTTCGCACAAATGCGTGCGCGGGTGCTAAAAAGAGCAGCATCGGCATGCTTAGCACGTCGTTTGGTAGAAATCCACGTGCGCGTTCTGCCAAAAGCACCATTTGCATGCACATCTTGTGGTTTTGCAGAAAACTTCATCCGCGTCTACCAAAAGATGCATGTGCATGCTTAAAACGCGTTTTCGCACAAATCCGTGCGCGGGTGCTAAAAAGAGCAGCATCGGCATGCTTAGCACGTCGTTTGGTAGAAATCCACGTGCGCGTTCTGCAAAAAGCACCATTTGCATGCACATCTTGTGGTTTTGCAGAAAACTTCATCCGCGTCTACCAAAAGATGCATGTGCATGCTTAAAACGCGTTTTCCCACAAATGCGTGCGCGGGTGCTAAAAAGAGCAGCATCGGCATGCTTAGCACGTCGTTTGGTAGAAATCCACGAGCGCGTTCTGCAAAAAGCACCATTTGCATGCACATCTTGTGGTTTTGCAGAAAACTTCATCCGCGTCTACCAAAAGATGCATGTGCATGCTTAACACGCGTTTTCGCACAAATGCGTGCGCGGGTGCTAAAAAGAGCAGCATCGGCATGCTTAGCACGTCGTTTGGTAGAAATCCACGTGCGCGTTCTGCGAAAAGCACCATTTGCATGCACATCTTGTGGTTTTGCAGAAAACTTCATCCGCGTCTACCAAAAGATGCATGTGCATGCTTAAAACGCGTTTTCGCACAAATGCGTGCGCGGGTGCTAAAAATAGCAGCATCGGCATGCTTAGCACGTCGTTTGGTAGAAATCCACGTGCGCGTTCTGCAAAAAGCACAATTTGCATGCACATCTTGTGGTTTTGCAGAAAAGTTCATCCGCGTCTACCAAAAGATGCATGTGCATGCTTAAAACGCGTTTTCGCACAAATGCGTGCGCGGGTGCTAAAAAGAGCAGCATCGGCATGCTTAGCACGTCGTTTGGCAGAAATCCACGTGCGCGTTCTGCCAAAAGCACCATTTGCATGCACATCTTGTGGTTTTGCAGAAAACTTCATCCGCGTCTACCAAAAGATGCATGTGCATGCTTAAAACGCGTTTTCGCACAAATCCGTGCGCGGGTGCTAAAAAGAGCAGCATCGACATGCTTAGCACGTCGTTTGGTAGAAATCCACGTGCGCGTTCTGCAAAAAGCACCATTTGCATGCACATCTTGTGGTTTTGCAGAAAAGTTCATCCGCGTCTACCAAAAGATGCATGTGCATGCTTAAAACGCGTTTTCGCACAAATGCGTGCGCGGGTGCTAAAAAGAGCAGCATCGGCATGCTTAGCACGTCGTTTGGTAGAAATCCACGTGCGCGTTCTGCAAAAAGCACAATTTGCATGCACATCTTGTGGTTTTGCAGAAAAGTTCATCCGCGTCTACCAAAAGATGCATGTGCATGCTTAAAACGCGTTTTCGCACAAATGCGTGCGCGGGTGCTAAAAAGAGCAGCATCGGCATGCTTAGCACGTCGTTTGGTAGAAATCCACGTGCGCGTTCTGCCAAAAGCACCATTTGCATGCACATCTTGTGGTTTTGCAGAAAACTTCATCCGCGTCTACCAAAAGATGCATGTGCATGCTTAAAACGCGTTTTCGCACAAATCCGTGCGCGGGTGCTAAAAAGAGCAGCATCGGCATGCTTAGCACGTCGTTTGGTAGAAATCCACGTGCGCGTTCTGCAAAAAGCACCATTTGCATGCACATCTTGTGGTTTTGCAGCAAACTTCATCCGCGTCTACCAAAAGATGCATGTGCATGCTTAAAACGCGTTTTCCCACAAATGCGTGCGCGGGTGCTAAAAAGAGCAGCATCGGCATGCTTAGCACGTCGTTTGGTAGAAATCCACGAGCGCGTTCTGCAAAAAGCACCATTTGCATGCACATCTTGTGGTTTTGCAGAAAACTTCATCCGCGTCTACCAAAAGATGCATGTGCATGCTTAACACGCGTTTTCGCACAAATGCGTGCGCGGGTGCTAAAAAGAGCAGCATCGGCATGCTTAGCACGTCGTTTGGTAGAAATCCACGTGCGCGTTCTGCGAAAAGCACCATTTGCATGCACATCTTGTGGTTTTGCAGAAAACTTCATCCGCGTCTACCAAAAGATGCATGTGCATGCTTAAAACGCGTTTTCGCACAAATGCGTGCGCGGGTGCTAAAAATAGCAGCATCGGCATGCTTAGCACGTCGTTTGGTAGAAATCCACGTGCGCGTTCTGCAAAAAGCACAATTTGCATGCACATCTTGTGGTTTTGCAGAAAAGTTCATCCGCGTCTACCAAAAGATGCATGTGCATGCTTAAAACGCGTTTTCGCACAAATGCGTGCGCGGGTGCTAAAAAGAGCAGCATCGGCATGCTTAGCACGTCGTTTGGCAGAAATCCACGTGCGCGTTCTGCCAAAAGCACCATTTGCATGCACATCTTGTGGTTTTGCAGAAAACTTCATCCGCGTCTACCAAAAGATGCATGTGCATGCTTAAAACGCGTTTTCGCACAAATCCGTGCGCGGGTGCTAAAAAGAGCAGCATCGACATGCTTAGCACGTCGTTTGGTAGAAATCCACGTGCGCGTTCTGCAAAAAGCACCATTTGCATGCACATCTTGTGGTTTGGCAGAAAACTTCATCCGCGTCTACCAAAAGATGCATGTACATGCTTAAAACGCGTTTTCGCACAAATCCGTGCGCGGGTGCTAAAAAGAGCAGCATCGGCATGCTTAGCACGTCGTTTGGTAGAAATCCACGTGCGCGTTCTGCAAAAAGCACCATTTGCATGCACATCTTGTGGTTTTGCAGAAAACTTCATCCGCGTCTACCAAAAGATGTATGTGCATGCTTAACACGCGTTTTCGCACAAATGCGTGCGCGGGTGCTAAAAAGAGCAGCATCGGCATGCTTAGCACGTTGTTTGGTAGAAATCCACGTGCGCGTTCTGCAAAAAGCACCATTTGCATGCACATCTTGTGGTTTTGCAGAAAACTTCATCCGCCTCTACCAAAAGATGCATGTGCATGCTTAAAACGCGTTTTCGCACAAATGCGTGCGCGGGTGCTAAAAAGAGCAGCATCGGCATGCTTAGCACGTCGTTTGGTAGAAATCCACGTGCGCGTTCTGCAAAAAGCACCATTTGCATGCACATCTTGTGGTTTTGCAGAAAACTTCATCCGCGTCTACCAAAAGATGCATGTGCATGCTTAAAACGCGTTTTCGCACAAATGCGCGCGCGGGTGCTAAAAAGAGCAGCATCGGCACGCTTAGCACGTCGTTTGGTAGAAATCCACGTGCGCGTTCTGCCAAAAGCACCATTTGCATGCACATCTTGTGGTTTTGCAGAAAACTTCATCCGCGTCTACCAAAAGATGCATGTGCATGCTTAAAACGCGTTTTCGCACAAATCCGTGCGCGGGTGCTAAAAAGAGCAGCATCGGCATGCTTAGCACGTCGTTTGGTAGAAATCCACGTGCGCGTTCTGCAAAAAGCACCATTTGCATGCACATCTTGTGGTTTTGCAGAAAACTTCATCCGCGTCTACCAAAAGATGCATGTGCATGCTTAAAACGCGTTTTCGCACAAATGCGTGCGCGGGTGCTAAAAAGAGCAGCATCGGCATGCTTAGCACGTCGTTTGGTAGAAATCACGTGCACGTTCTGCAAAAAGCGCCATTTGCATGCACATCTTGTGGTTTTGCAGAAAACTTCATCCGCGCCTACCAAAGGTGCATGTGCATGCTTAAAACGCCTTTTCGCACAAATCCGTGCGCGGGTGCTAAAAAGAGCAGCATCGGCATGCTTAGCACGTCGTTTGGTAGAAATCCACGTGCGCGTTCTGCAAAAAGCACCATTTGCATGCACATCTTGTGGTTTTGCAGAAAACTTCATCCGCGTCTACCAAAAGATGCATGTGCATGCTTAAAACGCGTTTTCGCACAAATGCGTGCGCGGGTGCTAAAAAGAGCAGCATCGGCATGCTTAGCACGTCGTTTGGTAGAAATCACGTGCACGTTCTGCAAAAAGCGCCATTTGCATGCACATCTTGTGGTTTTGCAGAAAACTTCATCCGCGCCTACCAAAGGTGCATGTGCATGCTTAAAACGCGTTTTCGCACAAATCCGTGCGCGGGTGCTAAAAAGAGCAGCATCGGCATGCTTAGCACGTCGTTTGGTAGAAATCCACGTGCGCGTTCTGCAAAAAGCACCATTTGCATGCACATCTTGTGGTTTTGCAGAAAACTTCATCCGCGTCTACCAAAAGATGCATGTGCATGCTTAAAACGCGTTTTCGCACAAATGCGTGCGCGGGTGCTAAAAAGAGCAGCATCGGCATGCTTAGCACGTCGTTTGGTAGAAATCCACGAGCGCGTTCTGCAAAAAGCACCATTTGCATGCACATCTTGTGGTTTTGCAGAAAACTTCATCCGCGTCTACCAAAAGATGCATGTGCATGCTTAAAACGCGTTTTCGCACAAATGCGTGCGCGGGGGCTAAAAAGAGCAGCATCGGCATGCTTAGCACGTCGTTTGGTAGAAATCCACGTGCGCGTTCTGCCAAAAGCACCATTTGCATGCACATCTTGTGGTTTTGCAGAAAACTTCATCCGCGTCTACCAAAAGATGCATGTGCATGCTTAAAACGCGTTTTCGCACAAATACGTGCACGGGTGCTAAAAAGAGCAGCATCGGCATGCTTAGCACGTCGTTTGGTAGAAATCCACGTGCGCGTTCTGCAAAAAGCACCATTTGCATGCACATCTTGTGGTTTTGCAGAAAACTTCATCCGCGTCTACCAAAAGATGCATGTGCATGCTTAAAACGCGTTTTCGCACAAATGCGTGCGCGGGTGCTAAAAAGAGCAGCATCGGCAGGCTTAGCACGTCGTTTGGTAGAAATCCACGTGCGCGTTCTGCAAAAAGCACCATTTGCATGCACATCTTGTGGTTTTGCAGAAAACTTCATCCGCGTCTACCAAAAGATGCATGTGCATGCTTAAAACGCGTTTTCGCACAAATGCGTGTGCGGGTGCTAAAAAGAGCAGCATCGGCATGCTTAGCACGTCGTTTGGTAGAAATCCACGTGCGCGTTCTGCAAAAAGCACCATTTGCATGCACATCTTGTGGTTTTGCAGAAAACTTCATCCGCGTCTACCAAAAGATGCATGTGCATGCTTAAAACGCGTTTTCGCACAAATGCGTGCGCGGGTGCTAAAAATAGCAGCATCGGCATGCTTAGCACGTCGTTTGGTAGAAATCCACGTGCGCGTTCTGCAAAAAGCACAATTTGCATGCACATCTTGTGGTTTTGCAGAAAAGTTCATCCGCGTCTACCAAAAGATGCATGTGCATGCTTAAAACGCGTTTTCGCACAAATGCGTGCGCGGGTGCTAAAAAGAGCAGCATCGGCATGCTTAGCACGTCGTTTGGTAGAAATCCACGTGCGCGTTCTGCCAAAAGCACCATTTGCATGCACATCTTGTGGTTTTGCAGAAAACTTCATCCGCGTCTACCAAAAGATGCATGTGCATGCTTAAAACGCGTTTTCGCACAAATCCGTGCGCGGGTGCTAAAAAGAGCAGCATCGACATGCTTAGCACGTCGTTTGGTAGAAATCCACGTGCGCGTTCTGCAAAAAGCACCATTTGCATGCACATCTTGTGGTTTTGCAGAAAACTTCATCCGCGTCTACCAAAAGATGCATGTGCATGCTTAAAACGCGTTTTCGCACAAATGCGTGCGCGGGTGCTAAAAAGAGCAGCATCGGCATGCTTAGCACGTTGTTTGGTAGAAATCCACGTGCGCGTTCTGCAAAAAGCACCATTTGCATGCACATCTTGTGGTTTTGCAGAAAACTTCATCCGCCTCTACCAAAAGATGCATGTGCATGCTTAAAACGCGTTTTCGCACAAATGCGTGCGCGGGTGCTAAAAAGAGCAGCATCGGCATGCTTAGCACGTCGTTTGGTAGAAATCCACGTGCGCGTTCTGCAAAAAGCACCATTTGCATGCACATCTTGTGGTTTTGCAGAAAACTTCATCCGCGTCTACCAAAAGATGCATGTGCATGCTTAAAACGCGTTTTCCCACAAATGCGTGCGCGGGTGCTAAAAAGAGCAGCATCGGCATGCTTAGTACGTCGTTTGGTAGAAATCCACGAGCGCGTTCTGCAAAAAGCACCATTTGCATGCACATCTTGTGGTTTTGCAGAAAACTTCATCCGCGTCTACCAAAAGATGCATGTGCATGCTTAACACGCGTTTTCGCAGAAATGCGTGCGCGGGTGCTAAAAAGAGCAGCATCGGCATGCTTAGCACGTCGTTTGGTAGAAATCCACGTGCGCGTTCTGCAAAAAGCACCATTTGCATGCACATCTTGTGGTTTTGCAGAAAACTTCATCCGCGTCTACCAAAAGATGCATGTGCATGCTTAAAACGCGTTTTCGCACAAATGCGTGCGCGGGTGCTAAAAATAGCAGCATCGGCATGCTTAGCACGTCGTTTGGTAGAAATCCACGTGCGCGTTCTGCAA
Organism: Dermacentor andersoni; assembly: GCF_023375885.2. Classification (NCBI taxonomy): domain Eukaryota; kingdom Metazoa; phylum Arthropoda; class Arachnida; order Ixodida; family Ixodidae; genus Dermacentor; species Dermacentor andersoni. Next base: position 21,357 of record NW_027314829.1, read on the forward strand.
AAAGCACAATTTGCATGCACATCTTGTGGTTTTGCAGAAAAGTTCATCCGCGTCTACCAAGAGATGCATGTGCATGCTTAAAACGCGTTTTCGCACAAATGCGTGCGCGGGTGCTAAAAAGAGCAGCATCGGCATGCTTAGCACGTCGTTTGGTAGAAATCCACGTGCGCGTTCTGCCAAAAGCACCATTTGCATGCACATCTTGTGGTTTTGCAGAAAACTTCATCCGCCTCTACCAAAAGATGCATGTGCATGCTTAAAACGCGTTTTCGCACAAATGCGTGCGCGGGTGCTAAAAAGAGCAGCATCGGCATGCTTAGCACGTCGTTTGGTAGAAATCCACGTGCGCGTTCTGCAAAAAGCACCATTTGCATGCACATCTTGTGGTTTTGCAGAAAACTTCATCCGCGTCTACCAAAAGATGCATGTGCATGCTTAAAACGCGTTTTCGCACAAATGCGTGCGCGGGTGCTAAAAAGAGCAGCATCGGCATGCTTAGCACGTCGTTTGGTAGAAATCCACGTGCGCGTTCTGCCAAAAGCACCATTTGCATGCACATCTTGTGGTTTTGCAGAAAACTTCATCCGCGTCTACCAAAAGATGCATGTGCATGCTTAAAACGCGTTTTCGCACAAATCCGTGCGCGGGTGCTAAAAAGAGCAGCATCGGCATGCTTAGCACGTCGTTTGGTAGAAATCCACGTGCGCGTTCTGCAAAAAGCACCATTTGCATGCACATCTTGTGGTTTTGCAGAAAACTTCATCCGCGTCTACCAAAAGATGCATGTGCATGCTTAAAACGCGTTTTCCCACAAATGCGTGCGCGGGTGCTAAAAAGAGCAGCATCGGCATGCTTAGCACGTCGTTTGGTAGAAATCCACGAGCGCGTTCTGCAAAAAGCACCATTTGCATGCACATCTTGTGGTTTTGCAGAAAACTTCATCCGCGTCTACCAAAAGATGCATGTGCATGCTTAACACGCGTTTTCGCACAAATGCGTGCGCGGGTGCTAAAAAGAGCAGCATCGGCATGCTTAGCACGTCGTTTGGTAGAAATCCACGTGCGCGTTCTGCAAAAAGCACCATTTGCATGCACATCTTGTGGTTTTGCAGAAAACTTCATCCGCGTCTACCAAAAGATGCATGTGCATGCTTAAAACGCGTTTTCGCACAAATGCGTGCGCGGGTGCTAAAAATAGCAGCATCGGCATGCTTAGCACGTCGTTTGGTAGAAATCCACGTGCGCGTTCTGCAAAAAGCACAATTTGCATGCACATCTTGTGGTTTTGCAGAAAACTTCATCCGCGTCTACCAAAAGATGCATGTGCATGCTTAAAACGCGTTTTCGCACAAATGCGTGCGCGGGTGCTAAAAAGAGCAGCATCGGCATGCTTAGCACGTCGTTTGGTAGAAATCCACGTGCGCGTTCTGCCAAAAGCACCATTTGCATGCACATCTTGTGGTTTTGCAGAAAACTTCATCCGCGTCTACCAAAAGATGCATGTGCATGCTTAAAACGCGTTTTCGCACAAATCCGTGCGCGGGTGCTAAAAAGAGCAGCATCGGCATGCTTAGCACGTCGTTTGGTAGAAATCCACGTGCGCGTTCTGCAAAAAGCACCATTTGCATGCACATCTTGTGGTTTTGCAGAAAACTTCATCCGCGTCTACCAAAAGATGCATGTGCATGCTTAAAACGCGTTTTCCCACAAATGCGTGCGCGGGTGCTAAAAAGAGCAGCATCGGCATGCTTAGCACGTCGTTTGGTAGAAATCCACGAGCGCGTTCTGCAAAAAGCACCATTTGCATGCACATCTTGTGGTTTTGCAGAAAACTTCATCCGCGTCTACCAAAAGATGCATGTGCATGCTTAACACGCGTTTTCGCACAAATGCGTGCGCGGGTGCTAAAAAGAGCAGCATCGGCATGCTTAGCACGTCGTATGGTAGAAATCCACGTGCGCGTTCTGCAAAAAGCACCATTTGCATGCACATCTTGTGGTTTTGCAGAAAACTTCATCCGCGTCTACCAAAAGATGCATGTGCATGCTTAAAACGCGTTTTCGCACAAATGCGTGCGCGGGTGCTAAAAATAGCAGCATCGGCATGCTTAGCACGTCGTTTGGTAGAAATCCACGTGCGCGTTCTGCAAAAAGCACAATTTGCATGCACATCTTGTGGTTTTGCAGAAAACTTCATCCGCGTCTACCAAAAGATGCATGTGCATGCTTAAAACGCGTTTTCGCACAAATGCGTGCGCGGGTGCTAAAAAGAGCAGCATCGGCATGCTTAGCACGTCGTTTGGTAGAAATCCACGTGCGCGTTCTGCCAAAAGCACCATTTGCATGCACATCTTGTGGTTTTGCAGAAAACTTCATCCGCGTCTACCAAAAGATGCATGTGCATGCTTAAAACGCGTTTTCGCACAAATCCGTGCGCGGGTGCTAAAAAGAGCAGCATCGGCATGCTTAGCACGTCGTTTGGTAGAAATCCACGTGCGCGTTCTGCAAAAAGCACCATTTGCATGCACATCTTGTGGTTTTGCAGAAAACTTCATCCGCGTCTACCAAAAGATGCATGTGCATGCTTAAAACGCGTTTTCCCACAAATGCGTGCGCGGGTGCTAAAAAGAGCAGCATCGGCATGCTTAGCACGTCGTTTGGTAGAAATCCACGAGCGCGTTCTGCAAAAAGCACCATTTGCATGCACATCTTGTGGTTTTGCAGAAAACTTCATCCGCGTCTACCAAAAGATGCATGTGCATGCTTAACACGCGTTTTCGCACAAATGCGTGCGCGGGTGCTAAAAAGAGCAGCATCGGCATGCTTAGCACGTCGTTTGGTAGAAATCCACGTGCGCGTTCTGCAAAAAGCACCATTTGCATGCACATCTTGTGGTTTTGCAGAAAACTTCATCCGCGTCTACCAAAAGATGCATGTGCATGCTTAAAACGCGTTTTCGCACAAATGCGTGCGCGGGTGCTAAAAATAGCAGCATCGGCATGCTTAGCACGTCGTTTGGTAGAAATCCACGTGCGCGTTCTGCAAAAAGCACCATTTGCATGCACATCTTGTGGTTTTGCAGAAAACTTCATCCGCGTCTACCAAAAGATGCATGTGCATGCTTAAAACGCGTTTTCGCACAAATGCGTGCGCGGGTGCTAAAAATAGCAGCATCGGCATGCTTAGCACGTCGTTTGGTAGAAATCCACGTGCGCGTTCTGCAAAAAGCACAATTTGCATGCACATCTTGTGGTTTTGCAGAAAACTTCATCCGCGTCTACCAAAAGATGCATGTGCATGCTTAAAACGCGTTTTCGCACAAATGCGTGCGCGGGTGCTAAAAAGAGCAGCATCGGCATGCTTAGCACGTCGTTTGGTAGAAATCCACGTGCGCGTTCTGCCAAAAGCACCATTTGCATGCACATCTTGTGGTTTTGCAGAAAACTTCATCCGCGTCTACCAAAAGATGCATGTGCATGCTTAAAACGCGTTTTCGCACAAATGCGTGCGCGGGTGCTAAAAAGAGCAGCATCGGCATGCTTAGCACGTCGTTTGGTAGAAATCCACGTGCGCGTTCTGCCAAAAGCACCATTTGCATGCACATCTTGTGGTTTTGCAGAAAACTTCATCCGCGTCTACCAAAAGATGCATGTGCATGCTTAAAACGCGTTTTCGCACAAATCCGTGCGCGGGTGCTAAAAAGAGCAGCATCGACATGCTTAGCACGTCGTTTGGTAGAAATCCACGTGCGCGTTCTGCAAAAAGCACCATTTGCATGCACATCTTGTGGTTTTGCAGAAAACTTCATCCGCGTCTACCAAAAGATGCATGTGCATGCTTAAAACGCGTTTTCGCACAAATGCGTGCGCGGGTGCTAAAAAGAGCAGCATCGGCATGCTTAGCACGTCGTTTGGGAGAAATCCACGTGCGCGTTCTGCCAAAAGCACGATTTGTATGCACATCTTGTGGTTTTGCAGAAAACTTCATCCGCGTCTACCAAAAGATGCATGTGCATGCTTAAAACGCGTTTTCGCACAAATCCGTGCGCGCGGGTGCTAAAAAGCGCAGCATCGGCATGCTTAGCACGTCGTTTGGTAGAAATCCACGTGCGCGTTCTGCCAAAAGCACCATTTGCATGCACATGTTGTGGTTTTGCAGAAAACTTCATCCGCGTCTACCAAAAGATGCATGTGCATGCTTAAAACGCGTTTTCGCACAAATCCGTGCGCGGGTGCTAAAAAGAGCAGCATCGGAATGCTTAGCACGTCGTTTGGTAGAAATCCACGTGCGCGTTCTGCAAAAAGCACCATTTGCATGCACATCTTGTGGTTTTGCAGAAAACTTCATCCGCGTCTACCAAAGGATGCATGTGCATGCTTAAAACGCGTTTTCGCACAAATGCGTGCGCGGGTGCTAAAAAGAGCAGCATCGGCATGCTTAGCACGTCGTTTGGTAGAAATCCACGTGCGCGTTCTGCAAAAAGCACCATTTGCATGCACATCTTGCGGTTTTGCAGAAAACTTCATCCGCGTCTACCAAAAGATGCATGTGCATGCTTAAAACGCGTTTTCGCACAAATGCGTGCGCGGGTGCTAAAAATAGCAGCATCGGCATGCTTAGCACGTCGTTTGGTAGAAATCCACGTGCGCGTTCTGCAAAAAGCACCATTTGCATGCACATCTTGTGGTTTTGCAGAAAACTTCATCCGCGTCTACCAAAAGATTCATGTGCATGCTTAAAACGCGTTTTCGCACAAATGCGTGCGCGGGTGCTAAAAAGAGCAGCATCGGCATGCTTAGCACGTCGTTTGGTAGAAATCTACGTGCGCGTTCTGCCAAAAGCACCATTTGCATGCACATCATGTGGTTTTGCAGAAAACTTCAGCCGCGTCTACCAAAAGATGCATGTGCATGCTTAAAACGCGTTTTCGCACAAATCCGTGCGCGGGTGCTAAAAAGAGCAGCATCGGCATGCTTAGCACGTCGTTTGGTAGAAATCTACGTGCGCGTTCTGCCAAAAGCACCATTTGCATGCACATCTTGTGGTTTTGCAGAAAACTTCATCCGCGTCTACCAAAAGATGCATGTGCATGCTTAAAACGCGTTTTCGCACAAATCCGTGCGCGGGTGCTAAAAAGAGCAGCATCGGCATGCTTAGCACGTCGTTTGGTAGAAATCCACGTGCACGTTCTGCAAAAAGCACCATTTGCATGCACATCTTGTGGTTTTGCAGAAAACTTCATCCGCGTCTACCAAAAGATGCATGTGCATGCTTAAAACGCGTTTTCGCACAAATGCGTGCGCGGGTGCTAAAAAGAGCAGCATCGGCATGCTTAGCACGTCGTTTGGTAGAAATCCACGTGCGCGTTCTGCCAAAAGCACCATTTGCATGCACATCTTGTGGTTTTGCAGAAAACTTCATCCGCGTCTACCAAAAGATGCATGTGCATGCTTAAAACGCGTTTTCGCACAAATCCGTGCGCGGGTGCTAAATAGAGCAGCATCGGCAAGCTTAGCACATCGTTTGGTAGAAATCCACGTGGGCGTTCTGCAAAAAGCACCATTTGCATGCACAACTTGTGGTTTTGCAGAAAACTTCATCCGCGTCTACCAAAAGATGCATGTGCATGCTTAAAACGCGTTTTCGCACAAATGCGTGCGCGGGTGCTAAAAAGAGCAGCATCGGCATGCTTAGCACGTCGTTTGGTAGAAATCCACGTGCGCGTTCTGCAAAAAGCACCATTTGCATGCACATCTTGTGGTTTTGCAGAAACCTTCATCCGCGTCTACCAAAAGATGCATGTGCATGCTTAAAACGCGTTTTCGCACAAATGCGTGCGCGGGTGCTAAAAAGAGCAGCATCGGCATGCTTAGCACGTCGTTTGGTAGAAATCCACGTGCGCGTTCTGCAAAAAGCACCATTTGCATGCACATCTTGTGGTTTTGCAGAAAACTTCATCCGCGTCTACGAAAAGATGCATGTGCATGCTTAAAACGCGTTTTCGCACAAATGCGTGCGCGGGTGCTAAAAAAAGCAGCATCGGCATGCTTAGCACGTCGTTTGGTAGAAATTCACGAGCGCGTTCTGCAAAAAGCACCATTTGCATGCACATCTTGTGGTTTTGCAGAAAACTTCATCCGCGTCTACCAAAAGATGCATGTGCATGCTTAAAACGCGTTTTCGCACAAATGCGTGCGCGGGTGCTAAAAAGAGCAGCATCGGCATGCTTAGCACATCGTTTGGTTGAAATCCACGTGCGCGTTCTGCCAAAAGCACCATTTAGATGCACATCTTGTGGTTTTGCAGAAAACTTCATCCGCGTCTACCAAAAGATGCATGTGCATGCTTAAAACGCGTTTTCGCACAAATGCGTGCGCGGGTGCTAAAAAGAGCAGCATCGGCATGCTTAGCACGTCGTTTGGTAGAAATCCACGTGCGCGTTCTGCCAAAAGCACCATTTGCATGCACATCTTGTGGTTTTGCAGCAAACTTCATCCGCGTCTACCAAAAGATGCATGTGCAGGCTTAAAACACGTTTTCGCACAAATCCGTGCGCGGGTGCTAAAAAGAGCAGCATCGGCATGCTTAGCACGTCGTTTGGTAGAAATCCACGTGCGCGTTCTGCAAAAAGCACCATTTGCATGCACATCTTGTGGTTTTGCAGAAAACTTCATCCGCGTCTACCAAAAGATGCATGTGCATGCTTAAAACGCGTTCTCGCACAAATGCGTGCGCGGGTGCTAAAAAGAGCAGCATCGGCATGCTTAGCACGTCGTTTGGTAGAAATCCACGAGCGCGTTCTGCAAAAAGCACCATTTGCATGCACATCTTGTGGTTTTGCAGAAAACTTCATCCGCGTCTACCAAAAGATGCATGTGCATGCTTAAAACGCGTTTTCGCACAAATGCGTGCGCGGGTGCTAAAAAGAGCAGCATCGGCATGCTTAGCACGTCGTTTGGTAGAAATCCACGTGCGCGTTCTGCCAAAAGCACCATTTGCATGCACATCTTGTGGTTTTGCAGAAAACTTCATCCGCGTCTACCAAAAGATGCATGTGCATGCTTAAAACGCGTTTTCGCACAAATGCGTGCGCGGGTGCTAAAAAGAGCAGCATCGGCATGCTTAGCACGTCGTTTGGTAGAAATCCACGTGCGCCTTCTGCAAAAAGCACCATTTGCATGCACATCTTGTGGTTTTGCAGAAAACTTCATCCGCGTCTACCAAAAGATGCATGTGCATGCTTAAAACGCGTTCTCGCACAAATGCGTGCGCGGGTGCTAAAAAGAGCAGCATCGGCATGCTTAGCACGTCGTTTGGTAGAAATCCACGTGCGCGTTCTGCCAAAAGCACCATTTGCATGCACATCTTGTGGTTTTGCAGAAAACTTCATCCGCGTCTACCAAAAGATGCATGTGCATGCTTAAAACGCGTTTTCGCACAAATCCGTGCGCGGGTGCTAAAAAGAGCAGCATCGGCATGCTTAGCACGTCGTTTGGTAGAAATCCACGTGCGCGTTCTGCAAAAAGCACCATTTGCATGCACATCTTGTGGTTTTGCAGAAAACTTCATCCGCGTCTACCAAAAGATGCATGTGCATGCTTAAAACGCGTTTTCGCACAAATGCGTGCGCGGGTGCTAAAAAGAGCAGCATCGGCATGCTTAGCACGTTGTTTGGTAGAAATCCACGTGCGCGTTCTGCAAAAAGCACCATTTGCATGCACATCTTGTGGTTTTGCAGAAAACTTCATCCGCGTCTACCAAAAGATGCATGTGCATGCTTAAAACGCGTTTTCGCACAAATCCGTGCGCGGGTGCTAAAAAGAGCAGCATCGGCATGCTTAGCACGTCGTTTGGTAGAAATCCACGTGCGCGTTCTGCAAAAAGCACCATTTGCATGCACATCTTGTGGTTTTGCAGAAAACTTCATCCGGGTCTACCGAATGATGCATGTGCATGCTTAAAACGCGTTTTCGCACAAATGCGTGCGCGGTGCTAAAAAGAGCAGCATCGGCATGCTTAGCACGTCGTTTGGTAGAAATCCACGAGCGCGTTCTGCAAAAAGCACCATTTGCATGCACATCTTGTGGTTTTGCAGAAAACTTCATCCGCGTCTACCAAAAGATGCATGTGCATGCTTAAAACGCGTTTTCGCACAAATGCGTGCGCGGGTGCTAAAAAGAGCAGCATCGGCATGCTTAGCACATCGTTTGGTTGAAATCCACGTGCGCGTTCTGCCAAAAGCACCATTTGCATGCACATCTTGTGGTTTTGCAGAAAACTTCATCCGCGTCTACCAAAAGATGCATGTGCATGCTTAAAACGCGTTTTCGCACAAATGCGTGCGCGGGTGCTAAAAAGAGCAGCATCAGCATGCTTAGCACGTCGTTTGGTAGAAATCCACGTGCGCGTTCTGCCAAAAGCACCATTTGCATGCACATCTTGTGGTTTTGCAGCAAACTTCATCCGCGTCTAGCAAAAGATGCATGTGCATGCTTAAAACGCGTTTTCGCACAAATGCGTGCGCGGGTGCTAAAAAGAGCAGCATCGGCATGCTTAGCACGTCGTTTGGTAGAAATCCACGTGCGCGTTCTGCCAAAAGCACCATTTGCATGCACATCTTGTGGTTTTGCAGAAAACTTCATCCGCGTCTACCAAAAGATGCATGTGCATGCTTAAAACGCGTTTTCGCACAAATGCGTGCGCGGGTGCTAAAAAGAGCAGCATCGGCATGCTTAGCACGTCGTTTGGTAGAAATCCACGTGCGCGTTCTGCCAAAAGCACCATTTGCATGCACATCTTGTGGTTTTGCAGCAAACTTCATCCGCGTCTACCAAAAGATGCATGTGCATGCTTAAAAAGCGTTTTCGCACAAATCCGTGCGCGGGTGCTAAAAAGAGCAGCATCGGCATGCTTAGCACGTTGTTTGGTAGAAATCCACGTGCGCGTTCTGCAAAAAGCACCATTTGCATGCACATCTTGTGGTTTTGCAGAAAACTTCATCCGCGTCTACCAAAAGATGCATGTGCATGCTTAAAACGCGTTTTCGCACAAATGCGTGCGCGGGTGCTAAAAAGAGCAGCATCGTCATGCTTAGCACGTCGTTTGGTAGAAATCCACGTGCGCGTTCTGCAAAAAGCACCATTTGCATGCACATCTTGTGGTTTTGCAGAAAACTTCATCCGCGTCTACCAAAAGATGCATGTGCATGCTTAAAACGCGTTTTCGCACAAATGCGTGCGCGGGTGCTAAAAATAGCAGCATCGGCATGCTTAGCACGTCGTTTGGTAGAAATCCACGTGCGCGTTCTGCAAAAAGCACCATTTGCATGCACATCTTGTGGTTTTGCAGAAAACTCCATCCGCGTCTACGAAAAGATGCATGTGCATGCTTCAAACGCGTTTTCGCACAAATGCGTGCGCGGGTGCTAAAAAGAGCAGCATCGGCATGCTTAGCACGTCGTTTGGTAGAAATCCACGTGCGCGTTCTGCCAAAAGCACCATTTGCATGCACATCTTGTGGTTTTGCAGAAAACTTCATCCGCGTCTACCAAAAGATGCATGTGCATGCTTAAAACGCGTTTTCGCACAAATCCGTCCGCGGGTGCTAAAAAGAGCAGCATCGGCATGCTTAGCACGTCGTTTGGTAGAAATCCACGTGCGCGTTCTGCAAAAAGCACCATTTGCATGCACATCTTGTGGTTTTGCAGAAAACTTCATCCGCGTCTACCAAAAGATGCATGTGCATGCTTAAAACGCGTTTTCGCACAAATGCGTGCGCGGGTGCTAAAAAGAGCAGCATCGGCATGCTTAGCACGTTGTTTGGTAGAAATCCACGTGCGCGTTCTGCAAAAAGCACCATTTGCATGCACATCTTGTGGTTTTGCAGAAAACTTCATCCGCGTCTACCAAAAGATGCATGTGCATGCTTAAAACGCGTTTTCGCACAAATCCGTGCGCGGGTGCTAAAAAGAGCAGCATCGGCATGCTTAGCACGTCGTTTGGTAGAAATCCACGTGCGCGTTCTGCAAAAAGCACCATTTGCATGCACATCTTGTGGTTTTGCAGAAAACTTCATCCGGGTCTACCGAATGATGCATGTGCATGCTTAAAACGCGTTTTCGCACAAATGCGTGCGCGGTGCTAAAAAGAGCAGCATCGGCATGCTTAGCACGTCGTTTGGTAGAAATCCACGAGCGCGTTCTGCAAAAAGCACCATTTGCATGCACATCTTGTGGTTTTGCAGAAAACTTCATCCGCGTCTACCAAAAGATGCATGTGCATGCTTAAAACGCGTTTTCGCACAAATGCGTGCGCGGGTGCTAAAAAGAGCAGCATCGGCATGCTTAGCACATCGTTTGGTTGAAATCCACGTGCGCGTTCTGCCAAAAGCACCATTTGCATGCACATCTTGTGGTTTTGCAGAAAACTTCATCCGCGTCTACCAAAAGATGCATGTGCATGCTTAAAACGCGTTTTCGCACAAATGCGTGCGCGGGTGCTAAAAAGAGCAGCATCAGCATGCTTAGCACGTCGTTTGGTAGAAATCCACGTGCGCGTTCTGCCAAAAGCACCATTTGCATGCACATCTTGTGGTTTTGCAGCAAACTTCATCCGCGTCTAGCAAAAGATGCATGTGCATGCTTAAAACGCGTTTTCGCACAAATGCGTGCGCGGGTGCTAAAAAGAGCAGCATCGGCATGCTTAGCACGTCGTTTGGTAGAAATCCACGTGCGCGTTCTGCCAAAAGCACCATTTGCATGCACATCTTGTGGTTTTGCAGAAAACTTCATCCGCGTCTACCAAAAGATGCATGTGCATGCTTAAAACGCGTTTTCGCACAAATGCGTGCGCGGGTGCTAAAAAGAGCAGCATCGGCATGCTTAGCACGTCGTTTGGTAGAAATCCACGTGCGCGTTCTGCCAAAAGCACCATTTGCATGCACATCTTGTGGTTTTGCAGCAAACTTCATCCGCGTCTACCAAAAGATGCATGTGCATGCTTAAAAAGCGTTTTCGCACAAATCCGTGCGCGGGTGCTAAAAAGAGCAGCATCGGCATGCTTAGCACGTTGTTTGGTAGAAATCCACGTGCGCGTTCTGCAAAAAGCACCATTTGCATGCACATCTTGTGGTTTTGCAGAAAACTTCATCCGCGTCTACCAAAAGATGCATGTGCATGCTTAAAACGCGTTTTCGCACAAATGCGTGCGCGGGTGCTAAAAAGAGCAGCATCGTCATGCTTAGCACGTCGTTTGGTAGAAATCCACGTGCGCGTTCTGCAAAAAGCACCATTTGCATGCACATCTTGTGGTTTTGCAGAAAACTTCATCCGCGTCTACCAAAAGATGCATGTGCATGCTTAAAACGCGTTTTCGCACAAATGCGTGCGCGGGTGCTAAAAATAGCAGCATCGGCATGCTTAGCACGTCGTTTGGTAGAAATCCACGTGCGCGTTCTGCAAAAAGCACCATTTGCATGCACATCTTGTGGTTTTGCAGAAAACTCCATCCGCGTCTACGAAAAGATGCATGTGCATGCTTCAAACGCGTTTTCGCACAAATGCGTGCGCGGGTGCTAAAAAGAGCAGCATCGGCATGCTTAGCACGTCGTTTGGTAGAAATCTACGTGCGCGTTCTGCCAAAAGCACCATTTGCATGCACATCTTGTGGTTTTGCAGAAAACTTCATCCGCGTCTACCAAAAGATGCATGTGCATGCTTAAAACGCGTTTTCGCACAAATGCGTGCGCGGGTGCTAAAAAGAGCAGCATCGGCATGCTTAGCACATCGTTTGGTTGAAATCCACGTGCGCGTTCTGCCAAAAGCACCATTTGCATGCACATCTTGTGGTTTTGCAGAAAACTTCATCCGCGTCTACCAAAAGATGCATGTGCATGTTTAAAACGCGTTTTCGCACAAATGCGTGCGCGGGTGCTAAAAAGAGCAGCATCAGCATGCTTAGCACGTCGTTTGGTAGAAATCCACGTGCGCGTTCTGCCAAAAGCACCATTTGCATGCACATCTTGTGGTTTTGCAGCAAACTTCATCCGCGTCTAGCAAAAGATGCATGTGCATGCTTAAAACGCGTTTTCGCACAAATGCGTGCGCGGGTGCTAAAAAGAGCAGCATCGGCATGCTTAGCACGTCGTTTGGTAGAAATCCACGTGCGCGTTCTGCCAAAAGCACCATTTGCATGCACATCTTGTGGTTTTGCAGAAAACTTCATCCGCGTCTACCAAAAGATGCATGTGCATGCTTAAAACGCGTTTTCGCACAAATGCGTGCGCGGGTGCTAAAAAGAGCAGCATCGGCATGCTTAGCACGTCGTTTGGTAGAAATCCACGTGCGCGTTCTGCCAAAAGCACCATTTGCATGCACATCTTGTGGTTTTGCAGCAAACTTCATCCGCGTCTACCAAAAGATGCATGTGCATGCTTAAAAAGCGTTTTCGCACAAATCCGTGCGCGGGTGCTAAAAAGAGCAGCATCGGCATGCTTAGCACGTTGTTTGGTAGAAATCCACGTGCGCGTTCTGCAAAAAGCACCATTTGCATGCACATCTTGTGGTTTTGCAGAAAACTTCATCCGCGTCTACCAAAAGATGCATGTGCATGCTTAAAACGCGTTTTCGCACAAATGCGTGCGCGGGTGCTAAAAAGAGCAGCATCGTCATGCTTAGCACGTCGTTTGGTAGAAATCCACGTGCGCGTTCTGCAAAAAGCACCATTTGCATGCACATCTTGTGGTTTTGCAGAAAACTTCATGCGCGTCTACCAAAAGATGCATGTGCATGCTTAAAACGCGTTTTCGCACAAATGCGTGCGCGGGTGCTAAAAATAGCAGCATCGGCATGCTTAGCACGTCGTTTGGTAGAAATCCACGTGCGCGTTCTGCAAAAAGCACCATTTGCATGCACATCTTGTGGTTTTGCAGAAAACTTCATCCGCGTCTACCAAAAGATGCATGTGCATGCTTCAAACGCGTTTTCGCACAAATGCGTGCGCGGGTGCTAAAAAGAGCAGCATCGGCATGCTTAGCACGTCGTTTGGTAGAAATCTACGTGCGCGTTCTGCCAAAAGCACCATTTGCATGCACATCTTGTGGTTTTGCAGAAAACTTCATCCGCGTCTACCAAAAGATGCATGTGCATGCTTAAAACGCGTTTTCGCACAAATCCGTGCGCGGGTGCTAAAAAGAGCAGCAACGGCATGCTTAGCACGTCGTTTGGTAGAAATCCACGTGCGCGTTCTGCAAAAAGCACCATTTGCATGCACATCTTGTGGTTTTGCAGAAAACTTCATCCGCGTCTATCAAAAGATGCATGTGCATGCTTAAAACTCGTTTTCGCACAAATGCGTGCGCGGGTGCTAAAAAGAGCAGCATCGGCATGCTTAGCACGTCGTTTGGTAGAAATCCACGTGCGCGTTCTGCCAAAAGCACCATTTGCATGCACATCTTGTGGTTTTGCAGAAAACTTCATCCGCGTCTACCAAAAGATGCATGTGCATGCTTAAAACGCGTTTTCGCACAAATCCGTGCGCGGGTGCTAAAAAGAGCAGCATCGGCAAGCTTAGCACGTCGTTTGGTAGAAATCCACGTGCGCGTTCTGCGAAAAGCACCATTTGCATGCACATCTTGTGGTTTTGCAGAAAACTTCATCCGCGTCTACCAAAAGATGCATGTGCATGCTTAAAACGCGTTTTCGCACAAATCCGTGCGCGGGTGCTAAAAAGAGCAGCATCGGCATGCTTAGCACGTCGTTTGGTAGAAATCCACGTGCGCGTTCTGCAAAAAGCACCATTTGCATGCAAATCTTGTGGTTTTGCAGAAAACTTCTTCCGCGTCTACCAAAAGATGCATGTGCATGCTTAAAACGCGTTTTCGCACAAATCCGTGCGCGGGTGCTAAAAAGAGCAGCATCGGCATGCTTAGCACGTCGTTTGGTACAAATCCACGAGCGCGTTCTGCAAAAAGCACCATTTGCATGCACATCTTGTGGTTTTGCAGAAAACTTCATCCGCGTCTACCAAAAGATGCATGTGCATGCTTAAAACGCGTTTTCGCACAAATGCGTGCGCGGGTGCTAAAAAGAGCAGCATCGGCATGCTTAGCACGTCGTTTGGTAGAAATCCACGAGCGCGTTCTGCAAAAAGCACCATTTGCATGCACATCTTGTGGTTTTGCAGAAAACTTCATCCGCGTCTACCAAAAGATGCATGTGCATGCTTAACACGCGTTTTTGCACAAATGCGTGCGCGGGTGCTAAAAGAGCAGCATCGGCATGCTTAGCACGTCGTTTGGTAGAAATCCACGTGCGCGTTCTGCAAAATGCACCATTTGCATGCACATCTTGTGGTTTTGCAGAAAACTTCATCCGCCTCTACCAAAAGATGCATGTGCATGCTTAAAACGCGTTTTCGCCCAAATGCGTGCGCGGGTGCTAAAAAGAGCAGCATCGGCATGCTTAGCACGTCGTTTGGTAGAAATCCACGAGCGCGTTCTGCAAAAAGCACCATTGCATGCACATCTTGTGGTTTTGCAGAAAACTTCATCCGCGTCTAGCAAAAGATGCATGTGCATGCTTAAAACGCGTTTTCGCACAAATGCGTGCGCGGGTGCTAAAAAGAGCAGCATCGGCATGCTTAGCACGTCGTTTGGTAGAAATCCACGTGCGCGTTCTGCCAAAAGCACCATTTGCATGCACATGTTGTGGTTTTGCAGAAAACTTCATCCGCGTCTACCAAAAGATGCATGTGCATGCTTAAAACGCGTTTTCGCACAAATCCGTGCGCGGGTGCTAAAAAGAGCAGCATCGGAATGCTTAGCACGTCGTTTGGTAGAAATCCACGTGCGCGTTCTGCAAAAAGCACCATTTGCATGCACATCTTGTGGTTTTGCAGAAAACTTCATCCGCGTCTACCAAAGGATGCATGTGCATGCTTAAAACGCGTTTTCGCACAAATGCGTGCGCGGGTGCTAAAAAGAGCAGCATCGGCATGCTTAGCACGTCGTTTGGTAGAAATCCACGTGCGCGTTCTGCAAAAAGCACCATTTGCATGCACATCTTGTGGTTTTGCAGAAAACTTCATCCGCGTCTACCAAAAGATTCATGTGCATGCTTAAAACGCGTTTTCGCACAAATGCGTGCGCGGGTGCTAAAAAGAGCAGCATCGGCATGCTTAGCACGTCGTTTGGTAGAAATCTACGTGCGCGTTCTGCCAAAAGCACCATTTGCATGCACATCATGTGGTTTTGCAGAAAACTTCAGCCGCGTCTACCAAAAGATGCATGTGCATGCTTAAAACGCGTTTTCGCACAAATCCGTGCGCGGGTGCTAAAAAGAGCAGCATCGGCATGCTTAGCACGTCGTTTGGTAGAAATCTACGTGCGCGTTCTGCCAAAAGCACCATTTGCATGCACATCTTGTGGTTTTGCAGAAAACTTCATCCGCGTCTACCAAAAGATGCATGTGCATGCTTAAAACGCGTTTTCGCACAAATCCGTGCGCGGGTGCTAAAAAGAGCAGCATCGGCATGCTTAGCACGTCGTTTGGTAGAAATCCACGTGCGCGTTCTGCAAAAAGCACCATTTGCATGCACATCTTGTGGTTTTGCAGAAAACTTCATCCGCGTCTACCAAAAGATGCATGTGCATGCTTAAAACGCGTTTTCGCACAAATGCGTGCGCGGGTGCTAAAAAGAGCAGCATCGGCATGCTTAGCACGTCGTTTGGTAGAAATCCACGTGCGCGTTCTGCCAAAAGCACGATTTGCATGCACATCTTGTGGTTTTGCAGAAAACTTCATCCGCGTCTACCAAAAGATGCATGTGCATGCTTAAAACGCGTTTTCGCACAAATCCGTGCGCGGGTGCTAAATAGAGCAGCATCGGCAAGCTTAGCACATCGTTTGGTAGAAATCCACGTGGGCGTTCTGCAAAAAGCACCATTTGCATGCACAACTTGTGGTTTTGCAGAAAACTTCATCCGCGTCTACCAAAAGATGCATGTGCATGCTTAAAACGCGTTTTCGCACAAATGCGTGCGCGGGTGCTAAAAAGAGCAGCATCGGCATGCTTAGCACGTCGTTTGGTAGAAATCCACGTGCGCGTTCTGCAAAAAGCACCATTTGCATGCACATCTTGTGGTTTTGCAGAAACCTTCATCCGCGTCTACCAAAAGATGCATGTGCATGCTTAAAACGCGTTTTCGCACAAATGCGTGCGCGGGTGCTAAAAAGAGCAGCATCGGCATGCTTAGCACGTCGTTTGGTAGAAATCCACGTGCGCGTTCTGCAAAAAGCACCATTTGCATGCACATCTTGTGGTTTTGCAGAAAACTTCATCCGCGTCTACGAAAAGATGCATGTGCATGCTTAAAACGCGTTTTCGCACAAATGCGTGCGCGGGTGCTAAAAAAAGCAGCATCGGCATGCTTAGCACGTCGTTTGGTAGAAATTCACGAGCGCGTTCTGCAAAAAGCACCATTTGCATGCACATCTTGTGGTTTTGCAGAAAACTTCATCCGCGTCTACCAAAAGATGCATGTGCATGCTTAAAACGCGTTTTCGCACAAATGCGTGCGCGGGTGCTAAAAAGAGCAGCATCGGCATGCTTAGCACATCGTTTGGTTGAAATCCACGTGCGCGTTCTGCAAAAAGCACCATTTGCATGCACATCTTGTGGTTTTGCAGAAAACTTCATCCGCGTCTACCAAAAGATGCATGTGCATGCTTAAAACGCGTTTTCGCACAAATGCGTGCGCGGGTGCTAAAAAGAGCAGCATCGGCATGCTTAGCACGTCGTTTGGTAGAAATCCACGTGCGCGTTCTGCCAAAAGCACCATTTGCATGCACATCTTGTGGTTTTGCAGAAAACTTCATCCGCGTCTACCAAAAGATGCATGTGCATGCTTAAAACGTGTTTTCGCACAAATGCGTGCGCGGGTGCTAAAAAGAGCAGCATCGGCATGCTTAGCACGTCGTTTGGTAGAAATCCACGTGCGCGTTCTCCAAAAAGCACCATTTGCATGCACATCTTGTGGTTTTGCAGAAAACTTCATCCGCGTCTACCAAAAGATGCATGTGCATGCTTAAAACGCGTTTTCGCACAAATGCGTGCGCGGGTGCTAAAAAGAGCAGCATCGGCATGCTTAGCACGTCGTTTGGTAGAAATCCACGTGCGCGTTCTGCAAAAAGCACCATTTGCATGCACATCTTGTGGTTTTGCAGAAAACTTCATCCGCGTCTACCAAAAGATGCATGTGCATGCTTAAAACGCGTTTTCGCACAAATGCGTGCGCGGGTGCTAAAAAGAGCAGCATCGGCATGCTTAGCACGTCGTTTGGTAGAAATCCACGTGCGCGTTCTGCCAAAAGCACCATTTGCATGCACATCTTGTGGTTTTGCAGCAAACTTCATCCGCGTCTACCAAAAGATGCATGTGCATGCTTAAAACACGTTTTCGCACAAATCCGTGCGCGGGTGCTAAAAAGAGCAGCATCGGCATGCTTAGCACGTCGTTTGGTAGAAATCCACGTGCGCGTTCTGCAAAAAGCACCATTTGCATGCACATCTTGTGGTTTTGCAGAAAACTTCATCCGCGTCTACCAAAAGATGCATGTGCATGCTTAAAACGCGTTTTCGCACAAATGCGTGCGCGGGTGCTAAAAAGAGCAGCATCGGCATGCTTAGCACGTCGTTTGGTAGAAATCCACGTGCGCGTTCTGCCAAAAGCACGATTTGCATGCACATCTTGTGGTTTTGCAGAAAACTTCATCCGCGTCTACCAAAAGATGCATGTGCATGCTTAAAACGCGTTTTCGCACAAATCCGTGCGCGGGTGCTAAATAGAGCAGCATCGGCAAGCTTAGCACATCGTTTGGTAGAAATCCACGTGGGCGTTCTGCAAAAAGCACCATTTGCATGCACAACTTGTGGTTTTCCAGAAAACTTCATCCGCGTCTACCAAAAGATGCATGTGCATGCTTAAAACGCGTTTTCGCACAAATGCGTGCGCGGGTGCTAAAAAGAGCAGCATCGGCATGCTTAGCACGTCGTTTGGTAGAAATCCACGTGCGCGTTCTGCAAAAAGCACCATTTGCATGCACATCTTGTGGTTTTGCAGAAACCTTCATCCGCGTCTACCAAAAGATGCATGTGCATGCTTAAAACGCGTTTTCGCACAAATGCGTGCGCGGGTGCTAAAAAGAGCAGCATCGGCATGCTTAGCACGTCGTTTGGTAGAAATCCACGTGCGCGTTCTGCAAAAAGCACCATTTGCATGCACATCTTGTGGTTTTGCAGAAAACTTCATCCGCGTCTACGAAAAGATGCATGTGCATGCTTAAAACGCGTTTTCGCACAAATGCGTGCGCGGGTGCTAAAAAAAGCAGCATCGGCATGCTTAGCACGTCGTTTGGTAGAAATTCACGAGCGCGTTCTGCAAAAAGCACCATTTGCATGCACATCTTGTGGTTTTGCAGAAAACTTCATCCGCGTCTACCAAAAGATGCATGTGCATGCTTAAAACGCGTTTTCGCACAAATGCGTGCGCGGGTGCTAAAAAGAGCAGCATCGGCATGCTTAGCACATCGTTTGGTTGAAATCCACGTGCGCGTTCTGCCAAAAGCACCATTTAGATGCACATCTTGTGGTTTTGCAGAAAACTTCATCCGCGTCTACCAAAAGATGCATGTGCATGCTTAAAACGCGTTTTCGCACAAATCCGTGCGCGGGTGCTAAAAAGAGCAGCATCGGCATGCTTAGCACGTCGTTTGGTAGAAATCCACGTGCGCGTTCTGCAAAAAGCACCATTTGCATGCACATCTTGTGGTTTTGCAGAAAACTTCATCCGCGTCTACCAAAAGATGCATGTGCATGCTTAAAACGCGTTTTCGCACAAATGCGTGCGCGGGTGCTAAAAAGAGCAGCATCGGCATGCTTAGCACGTCGTTTGGTAGAAATCCACGTGCGCGTTCTGCCAAAAGCACCATTTGCATGCACATCTTGTGGTTTTGCAGCAAACTTCATCCGCGTCTACCAAAAGATGCATGTGCATGCTTAAAACACGTTTTCGCACAAATCCGTGCGCGGGTGCTAAAAAGAGCAGCATCGGCATGCTTAGCACGTCGTTTGGTAGAAATCCACGTGCGCGTTCTGCAAAAAGCACCATTTGCATGCACATCTTGTGGTTTTGCAGAAAACTTCATCCGCGTCTACCAAAAGATGCATGTGCATGCTTAAAACGCGTTCTCGCACAAATGCGTGCGCGGGTGCTAAAAAGAGCAGCATCGGCATGCTTAGCACGTCGTTTGGTAGAAATCCACGAGCGCGTTCTGCAAAAAGCACCATTTGCATGCACATCTTGTGGTTTTGCAGAAAACTTCATCCGCGTCTACTAAAAGATGCATGTGCATGCTTAAAACGCGTTTTCGCACAAATGCGTGCGCGGGTGCTAAAAAGAGCAGCATCGGCATGCTTAGCACGTCGTTTGGTAGAAATCCACGTGCGCGTTCTGGCAAAAGCACCATTTGCATGCACATCTTGTGGTTTTGCAGAAAACTTCATCCGCGTCTACCAAAAGATGCATGTGCATGCTTAAAACGCGTTTTCGCACAAATCCGTGCGCGGGTGCTAAAAAGAGCAGCATCGGCATGCTTAGCACGTCGTTTGGTAGAAATCCACGTGCGCGTTCTGCAAAAAGCACCATTTGCATGCACATCTTGTGGTTTTGCAGAAAACTTCATCCGCGTCTACCAAAAGATGCATGTGCATGCTTAAAACGCGTTTTCGCACAAATCCGTGCGCGGGTGCTAAAAAGAGCAGCAACGGCATGCTTAGCACGTCGTTTGGTAGAAATCCACGTGCGCGTTCTGCAAAAAGCACCATTTGCATGCACATCTTGTGGTTTTGCAGAAAACTTCATCCGCGTCTATCAAAAGATGCATGTGCATGCTTAAAACTCGTTTTCGCACAAATGCGTGCGCGGGTGCTAAAAAGAGCAGCATCGGCATGCTTAGCACGTCGTTTGGTAGAAATCCACGTGCGCGTTCTGCCAAAAGCACCATTTGCATGCACATCTTGTGGTTTTGCAGAAAACTTCATCCGCGTCTACCAAAAGATGCATGTGCATGCTTAAAACGCGTTTTCGCACAAATCCGTGCGCGGGTGCTAAAAAGAGCAGCATCGGCAAGCTTAGCACGTCGTTTGGTAGAAATCCACGTGCGCGTTCTGCGAAAAGCACCATTTGCATGCACATCTTGTGGTTTTGCAGAAAACTTCATCCGCGTCTACCAAAAGATGCATGTGCATGCTTAAAACGCGTTTTCGCACAAATCCGTGCGCGGGTGCTAAAAAGAGCAGCATCGGCATGCTTAGCACGTCGTTTGGTAGAAATCCACGTGCGCGTTCTGCAAAAAGCACCATTTGCATGCAAATCTTGTGGTTTTGCAGAAAACTTCTTCCGCGTCTACCAAAAGATGCATGTGCATGCTTAAAACGCGTTTTCGCACAAATCCGTGCGCGGGTGCTAAAAAGAGCAGCATCGGCATGCTTAGCACGTCGTTTGGTACAAATCCACGAGCGCGTTCTGCAAAAAGCACCATTTGCATGCACATCTTGTGGTTTTGCAGAAAACTTCATCCGCGTCTACCAAAAGATGCATGTGCATGCTTAAAACGCGTTTTCGCACAAATGCGTGCGCGGGTGCTAAAAAGAGCAGCATCGGCATGCTTAGCACGTCGTTTGGTAGAAATCCACGAGCGCGTTCTGCAAAAAGCACCATTTGCATGCACATCTTGTGGTTTTGCAGAAAACTTCATCCGCGTCTACCAAAAGATGCATGTGCATGCTTAACACGCGTTTTTGCACAAATGCGTGCGCGGGTGCTAAAAGAGCAGCATCGGCATGCTTAGCACGTCGTTTGGTAGAAATCCACGTGCGCGTTCTGCAAAATGCACCATTTGCATGCACATCTTGTGGTTTTGCAGAAAACTTCATCCGCCTCTACCAAAAGATGCATGTGCATGCTTAAAACGCGTTTTCGCCCAAATGCGTGCGCGGGTGCTAAAAAGAGCAGCATCGGCATGCTTAGCACGTCGTTTGGTAGAAATCCACGAGCGCGTTCTGCAAAAAGCACCATTGCATGCACATCTTGTGGTTTTGCAGAAAACTTCATCCGCGTCTAGCAAAAGATGCATGTGCATGCTTAAAACGCGTTTTCGCACAAATGCGTGCGCGGGTGCTAAAAAGAGCAGCATCGGCATGCTTAGCACGTCGTTTGGTAGAAATCCACGTGCGCGTTCTGCCAAAAGCACCATTTGCATGCACATGTTGTGGTTTTGCAGAAAACTTCATCCGCGTCTACCAAAAGATGCATGTGCATGCTTAAAACGCGTTTTCGCACAAATGCATGCGCGGGTGCTAAAAATAGCAGCATCGGCATGCTTAGCACGTCGTTTGGTAGAAATCCACGTGCGCGTTCTGCCAAAAGCACCATTTGCATGCACATCTTGTGGTTTTGCAGAAAACTTCATCCGCGTCTACCAAAAGATGCATGTGCATGCTTAAAACGTGTTTTCGCACAAATGCGTGCGCGGGTGCTAAAAAGAGCAGCATCGGCATGCTTAGCACGTCGTTTGGTAGAAATCCACGTGCGCGTTCTCCAAAAAGCACCATTTGCATGCACATCTTGTGGTTTTGCAGAAAACTTCATCCGCGTCTACCAAAAGATGCATGTGCATGCTTAAAACGCGTTTTCGCACAAATGCGTGCGCGGGTGCTAAAAAGAGCAGCATCGGCATGCTTAGCACGTCGTTTGGTAGAAATCCACGTGCGCGTTCTGCAAAAAGCACCATTTGCATGCACATCTTGTGGTTTTGCAGAAAACTTCATCCGCGTCTACCAAAAGATGCATGTGCATGCTTAAAACGCGTTTTCGCACAAATGCGTGCGCGGGTGCTAAAAAGAGCAGCATCGGCATGCTTAGCACGTCGTTTGGTAGAAATCCACGTGCGCGTTCTGCCAAAAGCACCATTTGCATGCACATCTTGTGGTTTTGCAGCAAACTTCATCCGCGTCTACCAAAAGATGCATGTGCATGCTTAAAACACGTTTTCGCACAAATCCGTGCGCGGGTGCTAAAAAGAGCAGCATCGGCATGCTTAGCACGTCGTTTGGTAGAAATCCACGTGCGCGTTCTGCAAAAAGCACCATTTGCATGCACATCTTGTGGTTTTGCAGAAAACTTCATCCGCGTCTACCAAAAGATGCATGTGCATGCTTAAAACGCGTTCTCGCACAAATGCGTGCGCGGGTGCTAAAAAGAGCAGCATCGGCATGCTTAGCACGTCGTTTGGTAGAAATCCACGAGCGCGTTCTGCAAAAAGCACCATTTGCATGCACATCTTGTGGTTTTGCAGAAAACTTCATCCGGGTCTACCAAAAGATGCATGTGCATGCTTAAAACGCGTTTTCGCACAAATGCGTGCGCGGGTGCTAAATAGAGCAGCATCGGCATGCTTAGCACGTTGTTTGGTAGAAATCCACGTGCGCGTTCTGCAAAAAGCACCATTTGCATGCACATCTTGTGGTTTTGCAGAAAACTTCATCCGCGTCTACCAAAAGATGCATGTGCATGCTTAAAACGCGTTTTCGCACAAATCCGTGCGCGGGTGCTAAAAAGAGCAGCATCGGCATGCTTAGCACGTCGTTTGGTAGAAATCCACGAGCGCGTTCTGCAAAAAGCACCATTTGCATGCACATCTTGTGGTTTTGCAGAAAACTTCATCCGCGTCTACCAAAAGATGCATGTGCATGCTTAAAAGGCGTTTTCGCACAAATGCGTGCGCGGGTGCTAAAAAGAGCAGCATCGGCATGCTTAGCACATCGTTTGGTTGAAATCCACGTGCGCGTTCTGCCAAAAGCACCATTTGCATGCACATCTTGTGGTTTTGCAGAAAACTTCATCCGCGTCTACCAAAAGATGCATGTGCATGCTTAAAACGCGTTTTCGCACAAATGCGTGCGCGGGTGCTAAAAAGAGCAGCATCGGCATGCTTAGCACGTCGTTTGGTAGAAATCCACGTGCGCGTTCTGCCAAAAGCACCATTTGCATGCACATCTTGTGGCTTTGCAGCAAACTTCATCCGCGTCTACCAAAAGGTGCATGTGCATGCTTAAAACGCGTTTTCGCACAAATCCGTGCGCGGGTGCTAAAAAGAGCAGCATCGGCATGCTTAGCACGTCGTTTGGTAGAAATCCACGTGCGCGTTCTGCAAAAAGCACCATTTGCATGCACATCTTGTGGTTTTGCAGAAAACTTCATCCGCGTCTACCAAAAGATGCATGTGCATGCTTAAAACGCGTTTTCGCACAAATGCGTGCGCGGGTGCTAAAAAGAGCAGCATCGGCATGCTTAGCACGTCGTTTGGTAGAAATCCACGAGCGCGTTCTGCAAAAAGCACCATTTGCATGCACATCTTGTGGTTTTGCAGAAAACTTCATCCGCGTCTACCAAAAGATGCATGTGCATGCTTAAAACGCGTTTTCGCACAAATGCGTGCGCGGGTGCTAAATAGAGCAGCATCGGCATGCTTAGCACGTTGTTTGGTAGAAATCCACGTGCGTGTTCTGCAAAAAGCACCATTTGCATGCACATCTTGTGGTTTTGCAGAAAACTTCATCCGCGTCTACCAAAAGATGCATGTGCATGCTTAAAACGCGTTTTCGCACAAATCCGTGCGCGGGTGCTAAAAAGAGCAGCATCGGCATGCTTAGCACGTCGTTTGGTAGAAATCCACGTGCGCGTTCTGCAAAAAGCACCATTTGCATGCACATCTTGTGGTTTTGCAGAAAACTTCATCCGCGTCTACCAAAAGATGCATGTGCATGCTTAAAACGCGTTTTCGCACAAATGCGTGCGCGGGTGCTAAAAAGAGCAGCATCGGCATGCTTAGCACGTCGTTTGGTAGAAATCCACGTGCGCGTTCTGCAAAAAGCACCATTTGCATGCACATCTTGTGGTTTTGCAGAAAACTTCATCCGCGTCTACGAAAAGATGCATGTGCATGCTTAAAACGCGTTTTCGCACAAATGCGTGCGCGGGTGCTAAAAAAAGCAGCATCGGCATGCTTAGCACGTCGTTTGGTAGAAATTCACGAGCGCGTTCTGCAAAAAGCACCATTTGCATGCACATCTTGTGGTTTTGCAGAAAACTTCATCCGCGTCTACCAAAAGATGCATGTGCATGCTTAAAACGCGTTTTCGCACAAATGCGTGCGCGGGTGCTAAAAAGAGCAGCATCGGCATGCTTAGCACATCGTTTGGTTGAAATCCACGTGCGCGTTCTGCCAAAAGCACCATTTAGATGCACATCTTGTGGTTTTGCAGAAAACTTCATCCGCGTCTACCAAAAGATGCATGTGCATGCTTAAAACGCGTTTTCGCACAAATCCGTGCGCGGGTGCTAAAAAGAGCAGCATCGGCATGCTTAGCACGTCGTTTGGTAGAAATCCACGTGCGCGTTCTGCAAAAAGCACCATTTGCATGCACATCTTGTGGTTTTGCAGAAAACTTCATCCGCGTCTACCAAAAGATGCATGTGCATGCTTAAAACGCGTTTTCGCACAAATGCGTGCGCGGGTGCTAAAAAGAGCAGCATCGGCATGCTTAGCACGTCGTTTGGTAGAAATCCACGTGCGCGTTCTGCCAAAAGCACCATTTGCATGCACATCTTGTGGTTTTGCAGCAAACTTCATCCGCGTCTACCAAAAGATGCATGTGCATGCTTAAAACACGTTTTCGCACAAATCCGTGCGCGGGTGCTAAAAAGAGCAGCATCGGCATGCTTAGCACGTCGTTTGGTAGAAATCCACGTGCGCGTTCTGCAAAAAGCACCATTTGCATGCACATCTTGTGGTTTTGCAGAAAACTTCATCCGCGTCTACCAAAAGATGCATGTGCATGCTTAAAACGCGTTCTCGCACAAATGCGTGCGCGGGTGCTAAAAAGAGCAGCATCGGCATGCTTAGCACGTCGTTTGGTAGAAATCCACGAGCGCGTTCTGCAAAAAGCACCATTTGCATGCACATCTTGTGGTTTTGCAGAAAACTTCATCCGCGTCTACTAAAAGATGCATGTGCATGCTTAAAACGCGTTTTCGCACAAATGCGTGCGCGGGTGCTAAAAAGAGCAGCATCGGCATGCTTAGCACGTCGTTTGGTAGAAATCCACGTGCGCGTTCTGGCAAAAGCACCATTTGCATGCACATCTTGTTGTTTTGCAGAAAACTTCATCCGCGTCTACCAAAAGATGCATGTGCATGCTTAAAACGCGTTTTCGCACAAATCCGTGCGCGGGTGCTAAAAAGAGCAGCATCGGCATGCTTAGCACGTCGTTTGGTAGAAATCCACGTGCGCGTTCTGCAAAAAGCACCATTTGCATGCACATCTTGTGGTTTTGCAGAAAACTTCATCCGCGTCTACCAAAAGATGCATGTGCATGCTTAAAACGCGTTTTCGCACAAATCCGTGCGCGGGTGCTAAAAAGAGCAGCAACGGCATGCTTAGCACGTCGTTTGGTAGAAATCCACGTGCGCGTTCTGCAAAAAGCACCATTTGCATGCACATCTTGTGGTTTTGCAGAAAACTTCATCCGCGTCTATCAAAAGATGCATGTGCATGCTTAAAACTCGTTTTCGCACAAATGCGTGCGCGGGTGCTAAAAAGAGCAGCATCGCCATGCTTAGCACGTCGTTTGGTAGAAATCCACGTGCGCGTTCTGCCAAAAGCACCATTTGCATGCACATCTTGTGGTTTTGCAGAAAACTTCATCCGCGTCTACCAAAAGATGCATGTGCATGCTTAAAACGCGTTTTCGCACAAATCCGTGCGCGGGTGCTAAAAAGAGCAGCATCGGCAAGCTTAGCACGTCGTTTGGTAGAAATCCACGTGCGCGTTCTGCGAAAAGCACCATTTGCATGCACATCTTGTGGTTTTGCAGAAAACTTCATCCGCGTCTACCAAAAGATGCATGTGCATGCTTAAAACGCGTTTTCGCACAAATCCGTGCGCGGGTGCTAAAAAGAGCAGCATCGGCATGCTTAGCACGTCGTTTGGTAGAAATCCACGTGCGCGTTCTGCAAAAAGCACCATTTGCATGCAAATCTTGTGGTTTTGCAGAAAACTTCTTCCGCGTCTACCAAAAGATGCATGTGCATGCTTAAAACGCGTTTTCGCACAAATCCGTGCGCGGGTGCTAAAAAGAGCAGCATCGGCATGCTTAGCACGTCGTTTGGTACAAATCCACGAGCGCGTTCTGCAAAAAGCACCATTTGCATGCACATCTTGTGGTTTTGCAGAAAACTTCATCCGCGTCTACCAAAAGATGCATGTGCATGCTTAAAACGCGTTTTCGCACAAATGCGTGCGCGGGTGCTAAAAAGAGCAGCATCGGCATGCTTAGCACGTCGTTTGGTAGAAATCCACGAGCGCGTTCTGCAAAAAGCACCATTTGCATGCACATCTTGTGGTTTTGCAGAAAACTTCATCCGCGTCTACCAAAAGATGCATGTGCATGCTTAACACGCGTTTTTGCACAAATGCGTGCGCGGGTGCTAAAAGAGCAGCATCGGCATGCTTAGCACGTCGTTTGGTAGAAATCCACGTGCGCGTTCTGCAAAATGCACCATTTGCATGCACATCTTGTGGTTTTGCAGAAAACTTCATCCGCCTCTACCAAAAGATGCATGTGCATGCTTAAAACGCGTTTTCGCCCAAATGCGTGCGCGGGTGCTAAAAAGAGCAGCATCGGCATGCTTAGCACGTCGTTTGGTAGAAATCCACGAGCGCGTTCTGCAAAAAGCACCATTGCATGCACATCTTGTGGTTTTGCAGAAAACTTCATCCGCGTCTAGCAAAAGATGCATGTGCATGCTTAAAACGCGTTTTCGCACAAATGCGTGCGCGGGTGCTAAAAAGAGCAGCATCGGCATGCTTAGCACGTCGTTTGGTAGAAATCCACGTGCGCGTTCTGCCAAAAGCACCATTTGCATGCACATGTTGTGGTTTTGCAGAAAACTTCATCCGCGTCTACCAAAAGATGCATGTGCATGCTTAAAACGCGTTTTCGCACAAATCCGTGCGCGGGTGCTAAAAAGAGCAGCATCGGAATGCTTAGCACGTCGTTTGGTAGAAATCCACGTGCGCGTTCTGCAAAAAGCACCATTTGCATGCACATCTTGTGGTTTTGCAGAAAACTTCATCCGCGTCTACCAAAGGATGCATGTGCATGCTTAAAACGCGTTTTCGCACAAATGCGTGCGCGGGTGCTAAAAAGAGCAGCATCGGCATGCTTAGCACGTCGTTTGGTAGAAATCCACGTGCGCGTTCTGCAAAAAGCACCATTTGCATGCACATCTTGCGGTTTTGCAGAAAACTTCATCCGCGTCTACCAAAAGATGCATGTGCATGCTTAAAACGCGTTTTCGCACAAATGCATGCGCGGGTGCTAAAAATAGCAGCATC
The DNA here is from genome assembly GCF_023375885.2 of Dermacentor andersoni. Classification (NCBI taxonomy): domain Eukaryota; kingdom Metazoa; phylum Arthropoda; class Arachnida; order Ixodida; family Ixodidae; genus Dermacentor; species Dermacentor andersoni. The sequence goes on from NW_027314829.1 coordinate 48,868, forward strand.
GGCATGCTTAGCACGTCGTTTGGTAGAAATCCACGTGCGCGTTCTGCCAAAAGCACCATTTGCATGCACATCTTGTGGTTTTGCAGAAAACTTCATCCGCGTCTACCAAAAGATGCATGTGCATGCTTAAAACGTGTTTTCGCACAAATGCGTGCGCGGGTGCTAAAAAGAGCAGCATCGGCATGCTTAGCACGTCGTTTGGTAGAAATCCACGTGCGCGTTCTCCAAAAAGCACCATTTGCATGCACATCTTGTGGTTTTGCAGAAAACTTCATCCGCGTCTACCAAAAGATGCATGTGCATGCTTAAAACGCGTTTTCGCACAAATGCGTGCGCGGGTGCTAAAAAGAGCAGCATCGGCATGCTTAGCACGTCGTTTGGTAGAAATCCACGTGCGCGTTCTGCAAAAAGCACCATTTGCATGCACATCTTGTGGTTTTGCAGAAAACTTCATCCGCGTCTACCAAAAGATGCATGTGCATGCTTAAAACGCGTTTTCGCACAAATGCGTGCGCGGGTGCTAAAAAGAGCAGCATCGGCATGCTTAGCACGTCGTTTGGTAGAAATCCACGTGCGCGTTCTGCCAAAAGCACCATTTGCATGCACATCTTGTGGTTTTGCAGCAAACTTCATCCGCGTCTACCAAAAGATGCATGTGCATGCTTAAAACACGTTTTCGCACAAATCCGTGCGCGGGTGCTAAAAAGAGCAGCATCGGCATGCTTAGCACGTCGTTTGGTAGAAATCCACGTGCGCGTTCTGCAAAAAGCACCATTTGCATGCACATCTTGTGGTTTTGCAGAAAACTTCATCCGCGTCTACCAAAAGATGCATGTGCATGCTTAAAACGCGTTCTCGCACAAATGCGTGCGCGGGTGCTAAAAAGAGCAGCATCGGCATGCTTAGCACGTCGTTTGGTAGAAATCCACGAGCGCGTTCTGCAAAAAGCACCATTTGCATGCACATCTTGTGGTTTTGCAGAAAACTTCATCCGGGTCTACCAAAAGATGCATGTGCATGCTTAAAACGCGTTTTCGCACAAATGCGTGCGCGGGTGCTAAATAGAGCAGCATCGGCATGCTTAGCACGTTGTTTGGTAGAAATCCACGTGCGCGTTCTGCAAAAAGCACCATTTGCATGCACATCTTGTGGTTTTGCAGAAAACTTCATCCGCGTCTACCAAAAGATGCATGTGCATGCTTAAAACGCGTTTTCGCACAAATCCGTGCGCGGGTGCTAAAAAGAGCAGCATCGGCATGCTTAGCACGTCGTTTGGTAGAAATCCACGAGCGCGTTCTGCAAAAAGCACCATTTGCATGCACATCTTGTGGTTTTGCAGAAAACTTCATCCGCGTCTACCAAAAGATGCATGTGCATGCTTAAAAGGCGTTTTCGCACAAATGCGTGCGCGGGTGCTAAAAAGAGCAGCATCGGCATGCTTAGCACATCGTTTGGTTGAAATCCACGTGCGCGTTCTGCCAAAAGCACCATTTGCATGCACATCTTGTGGTTTTGCAGAAAACTTCATCCGCGTCTACCAAAAGATGCATGTGCATGCTTAAAACGCGTTTTCGCACAAATGCGTGCGCGGGTGCTAAAAAGAGCAGCATCGGCATGCTTAGCACGTCGTTTGGTAGAAATCCACGTGCGCGTTCTGCCAAAAGCACCATTTGCATGCACATCTTGTGGCTTTGCAGCAAACTTCATCCGCGTCTACCAAAAGGTGCATGTGCATGCTTAAAACGCGTTTTCGCACAAATCCGTGCGCGGGTGCTAAAAAGAGCAGCATCGGCATGCTTAGCACGTCGTTTGGTAGAAATCCACGTGCGCGTTCTGCAAAAAGCACCATTTGCATGCACATCTTGTGGTTTTGCAGAAAACTTCATCCGCGTCTACCAAAAGATGCATGTGCATGCTTAAAACGCGTTTTCGCACAAATGCGTGCGCGGGTGCTAAAAAGAGCAGCATCGGCATGCTTAGCACGTCGTTTGGTAGAAATCCACGAGCGCGTTCTGCAAAAAGCACCATTTGCATGCACATCTTGTGGTTTTGCAGAAAACTTCATCCGCGTCTACCAAAAGATGCATGTGCATGCTTAAAACGCGTTTTCGCACAAATGCGTGCGCGGGTGCTAAATAGAGCAGCATCGGCATGCTTAGCACGTTGTTTGGTAGAAATCCACGTGCGTGTTCTGCAAAAAGCACCATTTGCATGCACATCTTGTGGTTTTGCAGAAAACTTCATCCGCGTCTACCAAAAGATGCATGTGCATGCTTAAAACGCGTTTTCGCACAAATCCGTGCGCGGGTGCTAAAAAGAGCAGCATCGGCATGCTTAGCACGTCGTTTGGTAGAAATCCACGTGCGCGTTCTGCAAAAAGCACCATTTGCATGCACATCTTGTGGTTTTGCAGAAAACTTCATCCGCGTCTACCAAAAGATGCATGTGCATGCTTAAAACGCGTTTTCGCACAAATGCGTGCGCGGGTGCTAAAAAGAGCAGCATCGGCATGCTTAGCACGTCGTTTGGTAGAAATCTACGTGCGCGTTCTGCCAAAAGCACCATTTGCATGCACATCTTGTGGTTTTGCAGAAAACTTCATCCGCGTCTACCAAAAGATGCATGTGCATGCTTAAAACGCGTTTTCGCACAAATGCGTGCGCGGGTGCTAAAAAGAGCAGCATCGGCATGCTTAGCACGTCGTTTGGTAGAAATCTACGTGCGCGTTCTGCCAAAAGCACCATTTGCATGCACATCTTGTGGTTTTGCAGAAAACTTCATCCGCGTCTACCAAAAGATGCATGTGCATGCTTAAAACGCGTTTTCGCACAAATCCGTGCGCGGGTGCTAAAAAGAGCAGCATCGGCATGCTTAGCTCGTCGTTTGGTAGAAATCCACGTGCGCGTTCTGCAAAAAGCACCATTTGCATGCACATCTTGTGGTTTTGCAGAAAACTTCATCCGCGTCTATCAAAAGATGCATGTGCATGCTTAAAACGCGTTTTCGCACAAATGCGTGCGCGGGTGCTAAAAAGAGCAGCATCGGCATGCTTAGCGCGTCGTTTGGTAGAAATCCACGTGCGCGTTCTGCAAAAAGCACCATTTGCATGCACATCTTGTGGTTTTCCAGAAAACTTCATCCGCGTCTACCAAAAGATGCATGTCATGCTTAAAACGCGTTTTCGCACAAATGCGTGCGCGGGTGCTAAAAAGAGCAGCATCAGCATGCTTAGCACGTCGTTTGGTAGAAATCCACGAGCGCGTTCTGCAAAAAGCACCATTTGCATGCACATCTTGTGGTTTTGCAGAAAACTTCATCCGCGTCTACCAAAAGATGCATATGCATGCTTAAAACGCGTTTTCGCACAAATGCGTGCGCGGGTGCTAAAAAGAGCAGCATCGGCATGCTTAGCACGTCGTTTGGTAGAAATCCACGTGCGCGTTCTGCCAAAAGCACCATTTGCATGCACATCTTGTGGTTTTGCAGAAAACTTCATCCGCGTCTACCAAAAGATGCATGTGCATGCTTAAAACGCGTTTTCGCACAAATGCGTGCGCGGGTGCTAAAAAGAGCAGCATCGGCATGCTTAGCACGTCGTTTGGTAGAAATCCACGTGCGCGTTCTCCAAAAAGCACCATTTGCATGCACATCTTGTGGTTTTGCAGAAAACTTCATCCGCGTCTACCAAAAGATGCATGTGCATGCTTAAAACGCGTTTTCGCACAAATGCGTGCGCGGGTGCTAAAAAGAGCAGCATCGGCATGCTTAGCACGTCGTTTGGTAGAAATCCACGTGCGCGTTCTGCAAAAAGCACCATTTGCATGCACATCTTGTGGTTTTGCAGAAAACTTCATCCGCGTCTACCAAAAGATGCATGTGCATGCTTAAAACGCGTTTTCGCACAAATGCGTGCGCGGGTGCTAAAAAGAGCAGCATCGGCATGCTTAGCACGTCGTTTGGTAGAAATCCACGTGCGCGTTCTGCCAAAAGCACCATTTGCATGCACATCTTGTGGTTTTGCAGCAAACTTCATCCGCGTCTACCAAAAGATGCATGTGCATGCTTAAAACACGTTTTCGCACAAATCCGTGCGCGGGTGCTAAAAAGAGCAGCATCGGCATGCTTAGCACGTCGTTTGGTAGAAATCCACGTGCGCGTTCTGCAAAAAGCACCATTTGCATGCACATCTTGTGGTTTTGCAGAAAACTTCATCCGCGTCTACCAAAAGATGCATGTGCATGCTTAAAACGCGTTCTCGCACAAATGCGTGCGCGGGTGCTAAAAAGAGCAGCATCGGCATGCTTAGCACGTCGTTTGGTAGAAATCCACGAGCGCGTTCTGCAAAAAGCACCATTTGCATGCACATCTTGTGGTTTTGCAGAAAACTTCATCCGCGTCTACTAAAAGATGCATGTGCATGCTTAAAACGCGTTTTCGCACAAATGCGTGCGCGGGTGCTAAAAAGAGCAGCATCGGCATGCTTAGCACGTCGTTTGGTAGAAATCCACGTGCGCGTTCTGGCAAAAGCACCATTTGCATGCACATCTTGTGGTTTTGCAGAAAACTTCATCCGCGTCTACCAAAAGATGCATGTGCATGCTTAAAACGCGTTTTCGCACAAATCCGTGCGCGGGTGCTAAAAAGAGCAGCATCGGCATGCTTAGCACGTCGTTTGGTAGAAATCCACGTGCGCGTTCTGCAAAAAGCACCATTTGCATGCACATCTTGTGGTTTTGCAGAAAACTTCATCCGCGTCTACCAAAAGATGCATGTGCATGCTTAAAAGGCGTTTTCGCACAACTGCGTGCGCGGGTGCTAAAAAGAGCAGCATCGGCATGCTTAGAACGTTGTTTGGTAGAAATCCACGTGCGCGTTCTGCAAAAAGCACCATTTGCATGCACATCTTGTGGTTTTGCAGAAAACTTCATCCGGGTCTACCAAAAGATGCATGTGCATGCTTAAAACGCGTTTTCGCACAAATGCGTGCGCGGGTGCTAAATAGAGCAGCATCGGCATGCTTAGCACGTTGTTTGGTAGAAATCCACGTGCGCGTTCTGCAAAAAGCACCATTTGCATGCACATCTTGTGGTTTTGCAGAAAACTTCATCCGCGTCTACCAAAAGATGCATGTGCATGCTTAAAACGCGTTTTCGCACAAATCCGTGCGCGGGTGCTAAAAAGAGCAGCATCGGCATGCTTAGCACGTCGTTTGGTAGAAATCCACGAGCGCGTTCTGCAAAAAGCACCATTTGCATGCACATCTTGTGGTTTTGCAGAAAACTTCATCCGCGTCTACCAAAAGATGCATGTGCATGCTTAAAAGGCGTTTTCGCACAAATGCGTGCGCGGGTGCTAAAAAGAGCAGCATCGGCATGCTTAGCACATCGTTTGGTTGAAATCGACGTGCGCGTTCTGCCAAAAGCACCATTTGCATGCACATCTTGTGGTTTTGCAGAAAACTTCATCCGCGTCTACCAAAAGATGCATGTGCATGCTTAAAACGCGTTTTCGCACAAATGCGTGCGCGGGTGCTAAAAAGAGCAGCATCGGCATGCTTAGCACGTCGTTTGGTAGAAATCCACGTGCGCGTTCTGCCAAAAGCACCATTTGCATGCACATCTTGTGGCTTTGCAGCAAACTTCATCCGCGTCTACCAAAAGGTGCATGTGCATGCTTAAAACGCGTTTTCGCACAAATCCGTGCGCGGGTGCTAAAAAGAGCAGCATCGGCATGCTTAGCACGTCGTTTGGTAGAAATCCACGTGCGCGTTCTGCAAAAAGCACCATTTGCATGCACATCTTGTGGTTTTGCAGAAAACTTCATCCGCGTCTACCAAAAGATGCATGTGCATGCTTAAAACGCGTTTTCGCACAAATGCGTGCGCGGGTGCTAAAAAGAGCAGCATCGGCATGCTTAGCACGTCGTTTGGTAGAAATCCACGAGCGCGTTCTGCAAAAAGCACCATTTGCATGCACATCTTGTGGTTTTGCAGAAAACTTCATCCGCGTCTACCAAAAGATGCATGTGCATGCTTAAAACGCATTTTCGCACAAATGCGTGCGCGGGTGCTAAATAGAGCAGCATCGGCATGCTTAGCACGTTGTTTGGTAGAAATCCACGTGCGCGTTCTGCAAAAAGCACCATTTGCATGCACATCTTGTGGTTTTGCAGAAAACTTCATCCGCGTCTACCAAAAGATGCATGTGCATGCTTAAAACGCGTTTTCGCACAAATCCGTGCGCGGGTGCTAAAAAGAGCAGCATCGGCATGCTTAGCACGTCGTTTGGTAGAAATCCACGTGCGCGTTCTGCAAAAAGCACCATTTGCATGCACATCTTGTGGTTTTGCAGAAAACTTCATCCGCGTCTACCAAAAGATGCATGTGCATGCTTAAAACGCGTTTTCGCACAAATGCGTGCGCGGGTGCTAAAAAGAGCAGCATCGGCATGCTTAGCACGTCGTTTGGTAGAAATCTACGTGCGCGTTCTGCCAAAAGCACCATTTGCATGCACATCTTGTGGTTTTGCAGAAAACTTCATCCGCGTCTACCAAAAGATGCATGTGCATGCTTAAAACGCGTTTTCGCACAAATGCGTGCGCGGGTGCTAAAAAGAGCAGCATCGGCATGCTTAGCACGTCGTTTGGTAGAAATCTACGTGCGCGTTCTGCAAAAAGCACCATTTGCATGCACATCTTGTGGTTTTGCAGAAAACTTCATCCGCGTCTATCAAAAGATGCATGTGCATGCTTAAAACGCGTTTTCGCACAAATGCGTGCGCGGGTGCTAAAAAGAGCAGCATCGGCATGCTTAGCGCGTCGTTTGGTAGAAATCCACGTGCGCGTTCTGCAAAAAGCACCATTTGCATGCACATCTTGTGGTTTTCCAGAAAACTTCATCCGCGTCTACCAAAAGATGCATGTCATGCTTAAAACGCGTTTTCGCACAAATGCGTGCGCGGGTGCTAAAAAGAGCAGCATCAGCATGCTTAGCACGTCGTTTGGTAGAAATCCACGAGCGCGTTCTGCAAAAAGCACCATTTGCATGCACATCTTGTGGTTTTGCAGAAAACTTCATCCGCGTCTACCAAAAGATGCATGTGCATGCTTAAAACGCGTTTTCGCACAAATGCGTGCGCGGGTGCTAAAAAGAGCAGCATCGGCATGCTTAGCACGTCGTTTGGTAGAAATCCACGTGCGCGTTCTGCCAAAAGCACCATTTGCATGCACATCTTGTGGTTTTGCAGAAAACTTCATCCGCGTCTACCAAAAGATGCATGTGCATGCTTAAAACGCGTTTTCGCACAAATGCGTGCGCGGGTGCTAAAAAGAGCAGCATCGGCATGCTTAGCACGTCGTTTGGTAGAAATCCACGTGCGCCTTCTGCAAAAAGCACCATTTGCATGCACATCTTGTGGTTTTGCAGAAAACTTCATCCGCGTCTACCAAAAGATGCATGTGCATGCTTAAAACGCGTTTTCGCACAAATGCGTGCGCGGGTGCTAAAAAGAGCAGCATCGGCATGCTTAGCACGTCGTTTGGTAGAAATCCACGTGCGCGTTCTGCAAAAAGCACCAATTGCATGCACATCTTGTGGTTTTGCAGAAAACTTCATCCGCGTCTACCAAAAGATGCATGTGCATGCTTAAAACGCGTTTTCGCACAAATGCGTGCGCGGGTGCTAAAAAGAGCAGCATCGGCATGCTTAGCACGTCGTTTGGTAGAAATCCACGTGCGCGTTCAGCCAAAAGCACCATTTGCATGCACATCTTGTGGTTTTGCAGCAAACTTCATCCTCGTCTACCAAAAGATGCATGTGCATGCTTAAAACGCGTTTTCGCACAAATCCGTGCGCGGGTGCTAAAAAGAGCAGCATCGGCATGCTTAGCACGTCGTTTGGTAGAAATCCACGTGCGCGTTCTGCAAAAAGCACCATTTGCATGCACATCTTGTGGTTTTGCAGAAAACTTCATCCGCGTCTACCAAAAGATGCATGTGCATGCTTAAAACGCGTTTTCGCACAAATCCGTGCGCGGTGCTAAAAAGAGCAGCATCGGCATGCTTAGCACGTCGTTTGGTAGAAATCCACGAGCGCGTTCTGCAAAAAGCACCATTTGCATGCACATCTTGTGGTTTTGCAGAAAACTTCATCCGCGTCTACCAAAAGATGCATGTGCATGCTTAAAACGCGTTTTCGCACAAATGCGTGCGCGGGTGCTAAAAAGAGCAGCATCGGCATGCTTAGCACATCGTTTGGTTGAAATCCACGTGCGCGTTCTGCCAAAAGCACCATTTGCATGCACATCTTGTGGTTTTGCAGAAAACTTCATCCGCGTCTACCAAAAGATGCATGTGCATGCTTAAAACGCGTTTTCGCACAAATGCGTGCGCGGGTGCTAAAAAGAGCAGCATCAGCATGCTTAGCACGTCGTTTGGTAGAAATCCACGTGCGCGTTCTGCCAAAAGCACCATTTGCATGCACATCTTGTGGTTTTGCAGCAAACTTCATCCGCGTCTAGCAAAAGATGCATGTGCATGCTTAAAACGCGTTTTCGCACAAATGCGTGCGCGGGTGCTAAAAAGAGCAGCATCGGCATGCTTAGCACGTCGTTTGGTAGAAATCCACGTGCGCGTTCTGCCAAAAGCACCATTTGCATGCACATCTTGTGGTTTTGCAGAAAACTTCATCCGCGTCTACCAAAAGATGCATGTGCATGCTTAAAACGCGTTTTCGCACAAATGCGTGCGCGGGTGCTAAAAAGAGCAGCATCGGCATGCTTAGCACGTCGTTTGGTAGAAATCCACGTGCGCGTTCTGCCAAAAGCACCATTTGCATGCACATCTTGTGGTTTTGCAGCAAACTTCATCCGCGTCTACCAAAAGATGCATGTGCATGCTTAAAACGCGTTTTCGCACAAATCCGTGCGCGGGTGCTAAAAAGAGCAGCATCGGCATGCTTAGCACGTCGTTTGGTAGAAATCCACGTGCGCGTTCTGCAAAAAGCACCATTTGCATGCACATATTGTGGTTTTGCAGAAAACTTCATCCGCGTCTACCAAAAGATGCATGTGCATGCTTAAAACGCGTTTTCGCACAAATGCGTGCGCGGGTGCTAAAAAGAGCAGCATCGGCATGCTTAGCACGTCGTTTGGTAGAAATCCACGTGCGCGTTCTGCCAAAAGCACCATTTGCATGCACATCTTGTGGTTTTGCAGCAAACTTCATCCGCGTCTACCAAAAGATGCATGTGCATGCTTAAAACGCGTTTTCGCACAAATCCGTGCGCGGGTGCTAAAAAGAGCAGCATCGGCATGCTTAGCACGTCGTTTGGTAGAAATCCACGTGCGCGTTCTGCAAAAAGCACCATTTGCATGCACATCTTGTGGTTTTGCAGAAAACTTCATCCGCGTCTACCAAAAGATGCATGTGCATGCTTAAAACGCGTTTTCGCACAAATGCGTGCGCGGGTGCTAAAAAGAGCAGCATCGGCATGCTTAGCACGTCGTTTGGTAGAAATCCACGTGCGCGTTCTGCAAAAAGCACCATTTGCATGCACATCTTGTGGTTTTGCAGAAAACTTCATCCGCGTCTACCAAAAGATGCATGTGCATGCTTAAAACGCGTTTTCGCACAAATGCGTGCGCGGGTGCTAAAAAGAGCAGCATCGGCATGCTTAGCACGTCATTTGGTAGAAATCCACGTGCGCGTTCTGCAAAAAGCACCATTTGCATGCACATCTTGTGGTTTTGCAGAAAACTTCATCCGCGTCTACCAAAAGATGCATGTGCATGCTTAAAACGCGTTTTCGCACAAATGCGTGCGCGGGTGCTAAAGAGCAGCATCGGCATGCTTAGCACGTCGTTTGGTAGAAATCCACGTGCGCGTTCTGCCAAAAGCACCATTTGCATGCACATCTTGTGGTTTTGCAGCAAACTTCATCCGCGTCTACCAAAAGATGCATGTGCATGCTTAAAACGCGTTTTCGCACAAATCCGTGCGCGGGTGCTAAAAAGAGCAGCATCGGCATGCTTAGCACGTCCTTTGGTAGAAATCCACGTGCGCGTTCTGCAAAAAGCACCATTTGCATGCACACCTTGTGGTTTTGCAGAAAACTTCATCCGCGTCTACCAAAAGATGCATGTGCATGCTTAAAACGCGTTTTCGCACAAATGCGTGCGCGGGTGCTAAAAAGAGCAGCATCGGCATGCTTAGCACGTCGTTTGGTAGAAATCCACGAGCGCGTTCTGCAAAAAGCACCATTTGCATGCACATCTTGTGGTTTTGCAGAAAACTTCATCCGCGTCTACCAAAAGATGCATGTGCATGCTTAAAACGCGTTTTCGCACAAATGCGTGCGCGGGTGCTAAAAAGAGCAGCATCGGCATGCTTAGCACGTCGTTTGGTAGAAATCCACGTGCGCGTTCTGCCAAAAGCACCATTTGCATGCACATCTTGTGGTTTTGCAGAAAACTTCATCCGCGTCTACCAAAAGATGCATGTGCATGCTTAAAACGCGTTTTCGCACAAATCCGTGCGCGGGTGCTAAAAAGAGCAGCATCTGCATGCTTAGCACGTCGTTTCGTAGAAATCCACGTGCGCGTTCTGCAAAAAGCACCATTTGCATGCACATCTTGTGGTTTTGCAGAAAACTTCATCCGCGTCTACCATAAGATGCATGTGCATGCTTAAAACGCGTTTTCGCACAAATGCGTGCGCGGGTGCTAAAAAGAGCAGCATCGGCATGCTTAGCACGTTGTTTGGTAGAAATCCACGTGCGCGTTCTGCAAAAAGCACCATTTGCATGCACATCTTGTGGTTTTGCAGAAAACTTCATCCGCGTCTACCAAAAGATGCATGTGCATGCTTAAAACGCGTTTTCGCACAAATCCGTGCGCGGGTGCTAAAAAGAGCAGCATCGGCATGCTTAGCACGTCGTTTGGTAGAAATCCACGTGCACGTTCTGCAAAAAGCACCATTTGCATGCACATCTTGTGGTTTTGCAGAAAACTTCATCCGCGTCTGCCAAAAGATGCATGTGCATGCTTAAAACGCGTTTTCGCACAAATGCGTGCGCGGGTGCTAAAAATAGCAGCATCGGCATGCTTAGCACGTCGTTTGGTAGAAATCCACGTGCGCGTTCTGCAAAAAGCACCATTTGCATGCACATCTTGTGGTTTTGCAGAAAACTTCATCCGCGTCTACCAAAAGATGCATGTGCATGCTTAAAACGCGTTTTCGCACAAATCCGTGCGCGGGTGCTAAAAAGAGCAGCATCGGCAAGCTTAGCACGCCGTTTGGTAGAAATCCACGTGCGCGTTCTGCAAAAAGCACCATTTGCATGCACATCTTGTGGTTTTGCAGCAAACTTCATCCGCGTCTACCAAAAGATGCATGTGCATGCTTAAAACGCGTTTTCGCACAAATCCGTGCGCGGGTGCTAAAAAGAGCAGCATCGGCATGCTTAGCAGGTCGTTTGGTAGAAATCCACGTGCGCGTTCTGCAAAAAGCACCATTTGCATGCACATCTTGTGGTTTTGCAGAAAACTTCATCCGCGTCTACCAAAAGATGCATGTGCATGCTTAAAACGCGTTTTCGCACAAATGCGTGCGCGGGTGCTAAAAAGAGCAGCATCGGCATGCTTAGCACGTCGTTTGGTAGAAATCCACGTGCGCGTTCTGCCAAAAGCACCATTTGCATGCACATCTTGTGGTTTTGCAGCAAACTTCATCCGCGTCTACCAAAAGATGCGTGTGCATGCTTAAAACGCGTTTTCGCACAAATCCGTGCGCGGGTGCTAAAAAGAGCAGCATCGGCATGCTTAGCACGTCGTTTGGTAGAAATCCACGTGCGCGTTCTGCAAAAAGCACCATTTGCATGCACATCTTGTGGTTTTGCAGAAAACTTCATCCGCGTCTACCAAAAGATGCATGTGCATGCTTAAAACGCGTTTTCGCACAAATGCGTGCGCGGGTGCTAAAAAGAGCAGCATCGGCATGCTTAGCACGTCGTTTGGTAGAAATCCACGTGCGCGTTCTGCAAAAAGCACCATTTGCATGCACATCTTGTGGTTTTGCAGAAAACTTCATCCGCGTCTACCAAAAGATGCATGTGCATGCTTAAAACGCGTTTTCGCACAAATGCGTGCGCGGGTGCTAAAGAGCAGCATCGGCATGCTTAGCACGTCGTTTGGTAGAAATCCACGTGCGCGTTCTGCCAAAAGCACCATTTGCATGCACATCTTGTGGTTTTGCAGCAAACTTCATCCGCGTCTACCAAAAGATGCATGTGCATGCTTAAAACGCGTTTTCGCACAAATCCGTGCGCGGGTGCTAAAAAGAGCAGCATCGGCATGCTTAGCACGTCCTTTGGTAGAAATCCACGTGCGCGTTCTGCAAAAAGCACCATTTGCATGCACACCTTGTGGTTTTGCAGAAAACTTCATCCGCGTCTACCAAAAGATGCATGTGCATGCTTAAAACGCGTTTTCGCACAAATGCGTGCGCGGGTGCTAAAAAGAGCAGCATCGGCATGCTTAGCACGTCGTTTGGTAGAAATCCACGAGCGCGTTCTGCAAAAAGCACCATTTGCATGCACATCTTGTGGTTTTGCAGAAAACTTCATCCGCGTCTACCAAAAGATGCATGTGCATGCTTAAAACGCGTTTTCGCACAAATGCGTGCGCGGGTGCTAAAAAGGGCAGCATCGGCATGCTTAGCACGTCGTTTGGTAGAAATCCACGTGCGCGTTCTGCCAAAAGCACCATTTGCATGCACATCTTGTGGTTTTGCAGAAAACTTCATCCGCGTCTACCAAAAGATGCATGTGCATGCTTAAAACGCGTTTTCGCACAAATCCGTGCGCGGGTGCTAAAAAGAGCAGCATCTGCATGCTTAGCACGTCGTTTCGTAGAAATCCACGTGCGCGTTCTGCAAAAAGCACCATTTGCATGCACATCTTGTGGTTTTGCAGAAAACTTCATCCGCGTCTACAATAAGATGCATGTGCATGCTTAAAACGCGTTTTCGCACAAATGCGTGCGCGGGTGCTAAAAAGAGCAGCATCGGCATGCTTCACACGTTGTTTGGTAGAAATCCACGTGCGCGTTCTGCAAAAAGCACCATTTGCATGCACATCTTGTGGTTTTGCAGAAAACTTCATCCGCGTCTACCAAAAGATGCATGTGCATGCTTAAAACGCGTTTTCGCACAAATCCGTGCGCGGGTGCTAAAAAGAGCAGCATCAGCATGCTTAGCACGTCGTTTGGTAGAAATCCACGTGCACGTTCTGCAAAAAGCACCATTTGCATGCACATCTTGTGGTTTTGCAGAAAACTTCATCCGCGTCTGCCAAAAGATGCATGTGCATGCTTAAAACGCGTTTTCGCACAAATGCGTGCGCGGGTGCTAAAAATAGCAGCATCGGCATGCTTAGCACGTCGTTTGGTAGAAATCCACGTGCGCGTTCTGCAAAAAGCACCATTTGCATGCACATCTTGTGGTTTTGCAGAAAACTTCATCCGCGTCTACCAAAAGATGCATGTGCATGCTTAAAACGCGTTTTCGCACAAATCCGTGCGCGGGTGCTAAAAAGAGCAGCATCGGCAAGCTTAGCACGCCGTTTGGTAGAAATCCACGTGCGCGTTCTGCAAAAAGCACCATTTGCATGCACATCTTGTGGTTTTGCAGAAAACTTCATCCGCGTCTACCAAAAGATGCATGTGCATGCTTAAAACGCGTTTTCGCACAAATGCGTGCGCGGGTGCTAAAAAGAGCAGCATCGGCATGCTTAGCACGTCGTTTGGTAGAAATCCACGTGCGCGTTCTGCAAAAAGCACCATTTGCATGCACATCTTGTGGTTTTGCAGAAAACTTCATCCGCGTCTACCAAAAGATGCATGTGCATGCTTAAAACGCGTTTTCGCACAAATGCGTGCGCGGGTGCTAAAAAGAGCAGCATCGGCATGCTTAGCACGTCGTTTGGTAGAAATCCACGTGCGCGTTCTGCAAAAAGCACCATTTGCATGCACATCTTGTGGTTTTGCAGAAAACTTCATCCGCGTCTACCAAAAGATGCATGTGCATGCTTAAAACGCGTTTTCGCACAAATGCGTGCGCGGGTGCTAAAGAGCAGCATCGGCATGCTTAGCACGTCGTTTGGTAGAAATCCACGTGCGCGTTCTGCCAAAAGCACCATTTGCATGCACATCTTGTGGTTTTGCAGCAAACTTCATCCGCGTCTACCAAAAGATGCATGTGCATGCTTAAAACGCGTTTTCGCACAAATGCGTGCGCGGGTGCTAAAAAGAGCAGCATCGGCATGCTTAGCACGTCGTTTGGTAGAAATCCACGTGCGCGTTCTGCCAAAAGCACCATTTGCATGCACATCTTGTGGTTTTGCAGAAAACTTCATCCGCGTCTACCAAAAGATGCATGTGCATGCTTAAAACGCGTTTTCGCACAAATCCGTGCGCGGGTGCTAAAAAGAGCAGCATCTGCATGCTTAGCACGTCGTTTCGTAGAAATCCACGTGCGCGTTCTGCAAAAAGCACCATTTGCATGCACATCTTGTGGTTTTGCAGAAAACTTCATCCGCGTCTACCATAAGATGCATGTGCATGCTTAAAACGCGTTTTCGCACAAATGCGTGCGCGGGTGCTAAAAAGAGCAGCATCGGCATGCTTCACACGTTGTTTGGTAGAAATCCACGTGCGCGTTCTGCAAAAAGCACCATTTGCATGCACATCTTGTGGTTTTGCAGAAAACTTCATCCGCGTCTACCAAAAGATGCATGTGCATGCTTAAAACGCGTTTTCGCACAAATCCGTGCGCGGGTGCTAAAAAGAGCAGCATCGGCATGCTTAGCACGTCGTTTGGTAGAAATCCACGTGCACGTTCTGCAAAAAGCACCATTTGCATGCACATCTTGTGGTTTTGCAGAAAACTTCATCCGCGTCTGCCAAAAGATGCATGTGCATGCTTAAAACGCGTTTTCGCACAAATGCGTGCGCGGGTGCTAAAAATAGCAGCATCGGCATGCTTAGCACGTCGTTTGGTAGAAATCCACGTGCGCGTTCTGCAAAAAGCACCATTTGCATGCACATCTTGTGGTTTTGCAGAAAACTTCATCCGCGTCTACCAAAAGATGCATGTGCATGCTTAAAACGCGTTTTCGCACAAATCCGTGCGCGGGTGCTAAAAAGAGCAGCATCGGCAAGCTTAGCACGCCGTTTGGTAGAAATCCACGTGCGCGTTCTGCAAAAAGCACCATTTGCATGCACATCTTGTGGTTTTGCAGAAAACTTCATCCGCGTCTACCAAAAGATGCATGTGCATGCTTAAAACGCGTTTTCGCACAAATGCGTGCGCGGGTGCTAAAAAGAGCAGCATCGGCATGCTTAGCACGTCGTTTGGTAGAAATCCACGTGCGCGTTCTGCAAAAAGCACCATTTGCATGCACATCTTGTGGTTTTGCAGAAAACTTCATCCGCGTCTACCAAAAGATGCATGTGCATGCTTAAAACGCGTTTTCGCACCAATCCGTGCGCGGGTGCTAAAAAGAGCAGCATCGGCATGCTTAGCACGTCGTTTGGTAGAAATCCACGTGCGCGTTCTGCCAAAAGCACCATTTGCATGCACATCTTGTGGTTTTGCAGAAAACTTCATCCGCGTCTACCAAAAGATGCATGTGCATGCTTAAAACGCGTTCTCGCACAAATCCGTGCGCGGGTGCTAAAAAGAGCAGCATCGGCATGCGTAGCACGTCGTTTGGTAGAAATCCACGTGCGCGTTCTGCAAAAAGCACCATTTGCATGCACATCTTGTGGTTTTGCAGAAAACTTCATCCGGGTCTACCAAAAGATGCATGTGCATGCTTAAAACGCGTTTTCAGACAAATGCGTGCGCGGGTGCTAAAAAGAGCAGCATCGGCATGCTTAGCACGTCGTTTGGTAGAAATCCACGAGCGCGTTCTGCAAAAAGCACCATTTGCATGCACATCTTGTGGTTTTGCAGAAAACTTCATCCGCGTCTACCAAAAGATGCATGTGCATGCTTAAAACGCGTTTTCGCACAAATGCGTGCGCGGGTGCTAAAAAGAGCAGCATCGGCATGCTTAGCACATCGTTTGGTTGAAATCCACGTGCGCGTTCTGCCAAAAGACCCATTTGCATGCACATCTTGTGGTTTTGCAGAAAACTTCATCCGCGTCTACCAAAAGATGCATGTGCATGCTTAAAACGCGTTTTCGCACAAATGCGTGCGCGGGTGCTAAAAAGAGCAGCATGGGCATGCTTAGCACGTCGTTTGGTAGAAATCCACGTGCGCGTTCTGCCAAAAGCACCATTTGCATGCACATCTTGTGGTTTTGCAGCAAACTTCATCCGCGTCTACCAAAAGATGCATGTGCATGCTTAAAACGCGTTTTCGCACAAATCCGTGCGCGGGTGCTAAAAAGAGCAGCATCGGCATGCTTAGCACGTCGTTTGGTAGAAATCCACGTGCGCGTTCTGCAAAAAGCACCATTTGCATGCACATCTTGTGGTTTTGCAGAAAACTTCATCCGCGTCTACCAAAAGATGCATGTGCAAGCTTAAAACGCGTTCTCGCACAAATCCGTGCGCGGGTGCTAAAAAGAGCAGCATCGGCATGCTTAGCACGTCGTTTGGTAGAAATCCACGTGCGCGTTCTGCAAAAAGCACCATTTGCATGCACATCTTGTGGTTTTGCAGAAAACTTCATCCGGGTCTACCAAAAGATGCATGTGCATGCTTAAAACGCGTTTTCGCACAAATGCGTGCGCGGGTGCTAAAAAGAGCAGCATCGGCATGCTTAGCACGTCGTTTGGTAGAAATCCACGAGCGCGTTCTGCAAAAAGCACCATTTGCATGCACATCTTGTGGTTTTGCAGAAAACTTCATCCGCGTCTACCAAAAGATGCATGTGCATGCTTAAAACGCGTTTTCGCACAAATGCGTGCGCGGGTGCTAAAAAGAGCAGCATCGGCATGCTTAGCACATCGTTTGGTTGAAATCCACGTGCGCGTTCTGCCAAAAGCACCATTTGCATGCACATCTGGTGGTTTTGCAGAAAACTTCATCCGCGTCTACCAAAAGATGCATGTGCATGCTTAAAACGCGTTTTCGCACAAATGCGTGCGCGGGTGCTAAAAAGAGCAGCATGGGCATGCTTAGCACGTCGTTTGGTAGAAATCCACGTGCGCGTTCTGCCAAAAGCACCATTTGCATGCACATCTTGTGGTTTTGCAGCAAACTTCATCCGCGTCTACCAAAAGATGCATGTACATGCTTAAAACGCGTTTTCGCACAAATCCGTGCGCGGGTGCTAAAAAGAGCAGCATCGGCATGCTTAGCACGTCGTTTGGTAGAAATCCACGTGCGCGTTCTGCAAAAAGCACCATTTGCATGCACATCTTGTGGTTTTGCAGAAAACTTCATCCGCGTCTACCAAAAGATGCATGTGCATGCTTAAAACGCGTTTTCGCACAAATGCGTGCGCGGGTGCTAAGAAGAGCAGCATCGGCATGCTTAGCACGTCGTTTGGTAGAAATCCATGAGCGCGTTCTGCAAAAAGCACCATTTGCATGCACATCTTGTGGTTTTGCAGAAAACTTCATCCGCGTCTACCAAAAGATGCATGTGCATGCTTAAAACGCGTTTTCGCACAAATGCGTGCGCGGGTGCTAAAAAGAGCAGCATCGGCATGCTTAGCACGTCGTTTGGTAGAAATCCACGTGCGCGTTCTGCAAAAAGCACCATTTGCATGCACATCTTGTGGTTTTGCAGAAAACTTCATCCGCGTCTACCAAAGGATGCATGTGCATGCTTAAAACGCGTTTTCGCACAAATGCGTGCGCGGGTGCTAAAAAGAGCAGCATCGGCATGCTTAGCACGTCGTTTGGTAGAAATCCACGTGCGCGTTCTGCAAAAAGCACCATTTGCATGCACATCTTGCGGTTTTGCAGAAAACTTCATCCGCGTCTACCAAAAGATGCATGTGCATGCTTAAAACGCGTTTTCGCACAAATGCGTGCGCGGGTGCTAAAAATAGCAGCATCGGCATGCTTAGCACGTCGTTTGGTAGAAATCCACGTGCGCGTTCTGCAAAAAGCACCATTTGCATGCACATCTTGTGGTTTTGCAGAAAACTTCATCCGCGTCTACCAAAAGATTCATGTGCATGCTTAAAACGCGTTTTCGCACAAATGCGTGCGCGGGTGCTAAAAAGAGCAGCATCGGCATGCTTAGCACGTCGTTTGGTAGAAATCTACGTGCGCGTTCTGCCAAAAGCACCATTCGCATGCACATCATGTGGTTTTGCAGAAAACTTCAGCCGCGTCTACCAAAAGATGCATGTGCATGCTTAAAACGCGTTTTCGCACAAATCCGTGCGCGGGTGCTAAAAAGAGCAGCATCGGCATGCTTAGCACGTCGTTTGGTAGAAATCTACGTGCGCGTTCTGCCAAAAGCACCATTTGCATGCACATCTTGTGGTTTTGCAGAAAACTTCATCCGCGTCTACCAAAAGATGCATGTGCATGCTTAAAACGCGTTTTCGCACAAATCCGTGCGCGGGTGCTAAAAAGAGCAGCATCGGCATGCTTAGCACGTCGTTTGGTAGAAATCCACGTGCGCGTTCTGCAAAAAGCACCATTTGCATGCACATCTTGTGGTTTTGCAGAAAACTTCATCCGCGTCTACCAAAAGATGCATGTGCATGCTTAAAACGCGTTTTCGCACAAATGCGTGCGCGGGTGCTAAAAAGAGCAGCATCGGCATGCTTAGCACGTCGTTTGGTAGAAATCCACGTGCGCGTTCTGCCAAAAGCACGATTTGCATGCACATCTTGTGGTTTTGCAGAAAACTTCATCCGCGTCTACCAAAAGATGCATGTGCATGCTTAAAACGCGTTTTCGCACAAATCCGTGCGCGGGTGCTAAATAGAGCAGCATCGGCAAGCTTAGCACATCGTTTGGTAGAAATCCACGTGGGCGTTCTGCAAAAAGCTCCATTTGCATGCACAACTTGTGGTTTTGCAGAAAACTTCATCCGCGTCTACCAAAAGATGCATGTGCATGCTTAAAACGCGTTTTCGCACAAATGCGTGCGCGGGTGCTAAAAAGAGCAGCATCGGCATGCTTAGCACGTCGTTTGGTAGAAATCCACGTGCGCGTTCTGCAAAAAGCACCATTTGCATGCACATCTTGTGGTTTTGCAGAAACCTTCATCCGCGTCTACCAAAAGATGCATGTGCATGCTTAAAACGCGTTTTCGCACAAATGCGTGCGCGGGTGCTAAAAAGAGCAGCATCGGCATGCTTAGCACGTCGTTTGGTAGAAATCCACGTGCGCGTTCTGCAAAAAGCACCATTTGCATGCACATCTTGTGGTTTTGCAGAAAACTTCATCCGCGTCTACGAAAAGATGCATGTGCATGCTTAAAACGCGTTTTCGCACAAATGCGTGCGCGGGTGCTAAAAAAAGCAGCATCGGCATGCTTAGCACGTCGTTTGGTAGAAATTCACGAGCGCGTTCTGCAAAAAGCACCATTTGCATGCACATCTTGTGGTTTTGCAGAAAACTTCATCCGCGTCTACCAAAAGATGCATGTGCATGCTTAAAACGCGTTTTCGCACAAATGCGTGCGCGGGTACTAAAAAGAGCAGCATCGGCATGCTTAGCACATCGTTTGGTTGAAATCCACGTGCGCGTTCTGCCAAAAGCACCATTTAGATGCACATCTTGTGGTTTTGCAGAAAACTTCATCCGCGTCTACCAAAAGATGCATGTGCATGCTTAAAACGCGTTTTCGCACAAATCCGTGCGCGGGTGCTAAAAAGAGCAGCATCGGCATGCTTAGCACGTCGTTTGGTAGAAATCCACGTGCGCGTTCTGCAAAAAGCACCATTTGCATGCACATCTTGTGGTTTTGCAGAAAACTTCATCCGCGTCTACCAAAAGATGCATGTGCATGCTTAAAACGCGTTTTCGCACAAATGCGTGCGCGGGTGCTAAAAAGAGCAGCATCGGCATGCTTAGCACGTCGTTTGGTAGAAATCCACGTGCGCGTTCTGCAAAAAGCACCATTTGCATGCACATCTTGTGGTTTTGCAGAAAACTTCATCCGCGTCTACCAAAAGATGCATGTGCATGCTTAAAACGCGTTTTCGCACAAATGCGTGCGCGGGTGCTAAAAAGAGCAGCATCGGCATGCTTAGCACGTCGTTTGGTAGAAATCCACGTGCGCGTTCTGCCAAAAGCACCATTTGCATGCACATCTTGTGGTTTTGCAGCAAACTTCATCCGCGTCTACCAAAAGATGCATGTGCATGCTTAAAACACGTTTTCGCACAAATCCGTGCGCGGGTGCTAAAAAGAGCAGCATCGGCATGCTTAGCACGTCGTTTGGTAGAAATCCACGTGCGCGTTCTGCAAAAAGCACCATTTGCATGCACATCTTGTGGTTTTGCAGAAAACTTCATCCGCGTCTACCAAAAGATGCATGTGCATGCTTAAAACGCGTTCTCGCACAAATGCGTGCGCGGGTGCTAAAAAGAGCAGCATCGGCATGCTTAGCACGTCGTTTGGTAGAAATCCACGAGCGCGTTCTGCAAAAAGCACCATTTGCATGCACATCTTGTGGTTTTGCAGAAAACTTCATCCGCGTCTACTAAAAGATGCATGTGCATGCTTAAAACGCGTTTTCGCACAAATGCGTGCGCGGGTGCTAAAAAGAGCAGCATCGGCATGCTTAGCACGTCGTTTGGTAGAAATCCACGTGCGCGTTCTGGCAAAAGCACCATTTGCATGCACATCTTGTGGTTTTGCAGAAAACTTCATCCGCGTCTACCAAAAGATGCATGTGCATGCTTAAAACGCGTTTTCGCACAAATCCGTGCGCGGGTGCTAAAAAGAGCAGCATCGGCATGCTTAGCACGTCGTTTGGTAGAAATCCACGTGCGCGTTCTGCAAAAAGCACCATTTGCATGCACATCTTGTGGTTTTGCAGAAAACTTCATCCGCGTCTACCAAAAGATGCATGTGCATGCTTAAAAGGCGTTTTCGCACAACTGCGTGCGCGGGTGCTAAAAAGAGCAGCATCGGCATGCTTAGCACGTTGTTTGGTAGAAATCCACGTGCGCGTTCTGCAAAAAGCACCATTTGCATGCACATCTTGTGGTTTTGCAGAAAACTTCATCCGGGTCTACCAAAAGATGCATGTGCATGCTTAAAACGCGTTTTCGCACAAATGCGTGCGCGGGTGCTAAATAGAGCAGCATCGGCATGCTTAGCACGTTGTTTGGTAGAAATCCACGTGCGCGTTCTGCAAAAAGCACCATTTGCATGCACATCTTGTGGTTTTGCAGAAAACTTCATCCGCGTCTACCAAAAGATGCATGTGCATGCTTAAAACGCGTTTTCGCACAAATCCGTGCGCGGGTGCTAAAAAGAGCAGCATCGGCATGCTTAGCACGTCGTTTGGTAGAAATCCACGAGCGCGTTCTGCAAAAAGCACCATTTGCATGCACATCTTGTGGTTTTGCAGAAAACTTCATCCGCGTCTACCAAAAGATGCATGTGCATGCTTAAAAGGCGTTTTCGCACAAATGCGTGCGCGGGTGCTAAAAAGAGCAGCATCGGCATGCTTAGCACATCGTTTGGTTGAAATCCACGTGCGCGTTCTGCCAAAAGCACCATTTGCATGCACATCTTGTGGTTTTGCAGAAAACTTCATCCGCGTCTACCAAAAGATGCATGTGCATGCTTAAAACGCGTTTTCGCACAAATGCGTGCGCGGGTGCTAAAAAGAGCAGCATCGGCATGCTTAGCACGTCGTTTGGTAGAAATCCACGTGCGCGTTCTGCCAAAAGCACCATTTGCATGCACATCTTGTGGCTTTGCAGCAAACTTCATCCGCGTCTACCAAAAGATGCATGTGCATGCTTAAAACGCGTTTTCGCACAAATCCGTGCGCGGGTGCTAAAAAGAGCAGCATCGGCATGCTTAGCACGTCGTTTGGTAGAAATCCACGTGCGCGTTCTGCAAAAAGCACCATTTGCATGCACATCTTGTGGTTTTGCAGAAAACTTCATCCGCGTCTACCAAAAGATGCATGTGCATGCTTAAAACGCGTTTTCGCACAAATGCGTGCGCGGGTGCTAAAAAGAGCAGCATCGGCATGCTTAGCACGTCGTTTGGTAGAAATCCACGAGCGCGTTCTGCAAAAAGCACCATTTGCATGCACATCTTGTGGTTTTGCAGAAAACTTCATCCGCGTCTACCAAAAGATGCATGTGCATGCTTAAAACGCGTTTTCGCACAAATGCGTGCGCGGGTGCTAAATAGAGCAGCATCGGCATGCTTAGCACGTTGTTTGGTAGAAATCCACGTGCGCGTTCTGCAAAAAGCACCATTTGCATGCACATCTTGTGGTTTTGCAGAAAACTTCATCCGCGTCTACCAAAAGATGCATGTGCATGCTTAAAACGCGTTTTCGCACAAATCCGTGCGCGGGTGCTAAAAAGAGCAGCATCGGCATGCTTAGCACGTCGTTTGGTAGAAATCCACGTGCGCGTTCTGCAAAAAGCACCATTTGCATGCACATCTTGTGGTTTTGCAGAAAACTTCATCCGCGTCTACCAAAAGATGCATGTGCATGCTTAAAACGCGTTTTCGCACAAATGCGTGCGCGGGTGCTAAAAAGAGCAGCATCGGCATGCTTAGCACGTCGTTTGGTAGAAATCTACGTGCGCGTTCTGCCAAAAGCACCATTTGCATGCACATCTTGTGGTTTTGCAGAAAACTTCATCCGCGTCTACCAAAAGATGCATGTGCATGCTTAAAACGCGTTTTCGCACAAATGCGTGCGCGGGTGCTAAAAAGAGCAGCATCGGCATGCTTAGCACGTCGTTTGGTAGAAATCTACGTGCGCGTTCTGCCAAAAGCACCATTTGCATGCACATCTTGTGGTTTTGCAGAAAACTTCATCCGCGTCTACCAAAAGATGCATGTGCATGCTTAAAACGCGTTTTCGCACAAATCCGTGCGCGGGTGCTAAAAAGAGCAGCATCGGCATGCTTAGCTCGTCGTTTGGTAGAAATCCACGTGCGCGTTCTGCAAAAAGCACCATTTGCATGCACATCTTGTGGTTTTGCAGAAAACTTCATCCGCGTCTACCAAAAGATGCATGTGCATGCTTAAAACGCGTTTTCGCACAAATGCGTGCGCGGGTGCTAAAAAGAGCAGCATCGGCATGCTTAGCGCGTCGTTTGGTAGAAATCCACGTGCGCGTTCTGCAAAAAGCACCATTTGCATGCACATCTTGTGGTTTTGCAGAAAACTTCATCCGCGTCTACCAAAAGATGCATGTGCATGCTTAAAACGCGTTTTCGCACAAATGCGTGCGCGGGTGCTAAAAAGAGCAGCATCAGCATGCTTAGCACGTCGTTTGGTAGAAATCCACGTGCGCGTTCTGCCAAAAGCACCATTTGCATGCACATCTTGTGGTTTTGCAGAAAACTTCATCCGCGTCTACCAAAAGATGCATGTGCATGATTAAAACGCGTTTTCGCACAAATGCGTGCGCGGGTGCTAAAAAGAGCAGCATCGGCATGCTTAGCACGTCGTTTGGTAGAAATCCACGTGCGCGTTCTGCAAAAAGCACCATTTGCATGCACATCTTGTGGTTTTGCAGAAAACTTCATCCGCGTCTACCAAAAGATGCATGTGCATGCTTAAAACGCGTTTTCGCACAAATGCGTGCGCGGGTGCTAAAAAGAGCAGCATCGGCATGCTTAGCACGTCGTTTGGTAGAAATCCACGTGCGCGTTCTGCCAAAAGCACCATTTGCATGCACATATTGTGGTTTTGCAGAAAACTTCATCCGCGTCTACCAAAAGATGCATGTGCATGCTTAAAACGCGTTTTCGCACAAATCCGTGCGCGGGTGCTAAAAAGAGCAGCATCGGCATGCTTAGCACGTCGTTTGGTAGAAATCCACGTGCGCGTTCTGCAAAAAGCACCATTTGCATGCACATCTTGTGGTTTTGCAGAAAACTTCATCCGCGTCTACCAAAAGATGCATGTGCATGCTTAAAACGCGTTTTCGCACAAATGCGTGCGCGGGTGCTAAAAAGAGCAGCATCGGCATGCTTAGCACGTTGTTTGGTAGAAATCCACGTGCGCGTTCTGCAAAAAGCACCATTTGCATGCACATCTTGTGGTTTTGCAGAAAACTTCATCCGCGTCTACCAAAAGATGCATGTGCATGCTTAAAACGCGTTTTCGCACAAATCCGTGCGGGGGTGCTAAAAAGAGCAGCATCGGCATGCTTAGCACGTCGTTTGGTAGAAATCCACGTGCGCGTTCTGCAAAAAGCACCATTTGCATGCACATCTTGTGGTTTTGCAGAAAACTTCATCCGCGTCTACCAAAAGATGCATGTGCATGCTTAAAACGCGTTTTCGCACAAATGCGTGCGCGGGTGCTAAAAATAGCAGCATCGGCATGCTTAGCACGTCGTTTGGTAGAAATCCACGTGCGCGTTCTGCAAAAAGCACCATTTGCATGCACATCTTGTGGTTTTGCAGAAAACTTCATCCGCGTCTACCAAAAGATGCATGTGCATGCTTAAAACGCGTTTTCGCACAAATCCGTGCGCGGGTGCTAAAAAGAGCAGCATCGGCAAGCTTAGCACGTCGTTTGGTAGAAATCCACGTGCGCGTTCTGCAAAAAGCACCATTTTCATGCACATCTTGTGGTTTTGCAGAAAACTTCATCCGCGTCTACCAAAAGATGCATGTGCATGCTTAAAACGCGTTTTCGCACAAATGCGTGCGCGGGTGCTAAAAAGAGCAGCATCGGCATGCTTAGCACGTCGTTTGGTAGAAATCCACGTGCGCGTTCTGCAAAAAGCACCATTTGCATGCACATCTTGTGGTTTTGCAGAAAACTTCATCCGCGTCTACCAAAAGATGCATGTGCATGCTTAAAACGCGTTTTCGCACAAATCCGTGCGCGGTTGCTAAAAAGAGCAGCATCGGCATGCTTAGCACGTCGTTTGGTAGAAATCCACGTGCGCATTCTGCCAAAAGCACCATTTGCATGCACATCTTGTGGTTTTGCAGAAAACTTCATCCGCGTCTACCAAAAGATGCATGTGCATGCTTATAACGCGTTCTCGCACAAATCCGTGCGCGGGTGCTAAAAAGAGCAGCATCGGCATGCTTAGCACGTCGTTAGGTAGAAATCCACGTGCGCGTTCTGCAAAAAGCACCATTTGCATGCACATCTTGTGGTTTTGCAGAAAACTTCATCCGGGTCTACCGAATGATGCATGTGCATGCTTAAAACGCGTTTTCGCACAAATGCGTGCGCGGGTGCTAAAAAGAGCAGCATCGGCATGCTTAGCACGTCGTTTGGTAGAAGTCCACGAGCGCGTTCTGCAAAAAGCACCATTTGCATGCACATCTTGTGGTTTTGCAGAAAACTTCATCCGCGTCTACCAAAAGATGCATGTGCATGCTTAAAACGCGTTTTCGCACAAATGCGTGCGCGGGTGCTAAAAAGAGCAGCATCGGCATGCTTAGCACATCGTTTGGTTGAAATCCACGTGCGCGTTCTGCAAAAAGCACCATTTGCATGCACATCTTGTGGTTTTGCAGAAAACTTCATCCGCGTCTACCAAAAGATGCATGTGCATGCTTAAAACGCGTTTTCGCACAAATGCGTGCGCGGGTGCTAAAAAGAGCAGCATCGGCATGCTTAGCACGTCGTTTGGTAGAAATCCACGTGCGCGTTCTGCCAAAAGCACCATTTGCATGCACATCTTGTGGTTTTGCAGCAAACTTCATCCGCGTCTACCAAAAGATGCATGTGCATGCTTAAAACGCGTTTTCGCACAAATCCGTGCGCGGGTGCTAAAAAGAGCAGCATCGGCATGCTTAGCACGTCGTTTGGTAGAAATCCACGTGCGCGTTCTGCAAAAAGCACCATTTGCATGCACATCTTGTGGTTTTGCAGAAAACTTCATCCGCGTCTACCAAAAGATGCATGTGCATGCTTAAAACGCGTTTTCGCACAAATGCGTGCGCGGGTGCTAAAAAGAGCAGCATCGGCATGCTTAGCACGTCGTTTGGTAGAAATCCACGTGCGCGTTCTGCCAAAAGCACCATTTGCATGCACATATTGTGGTTTTGCAGAAAACTTCATCCGCGTCTACCAAAAGATGCATGTGCATGCTTAAAACGCGTTTTCGCACAAATGCGTGCGCGGGTGCTAAAAAGAGCAGCATCGGCATGCTTAGCACGTCGTTTGGTAGAAATCCACGTGCGCGTTCTGCCAAAAGCACCATTTGCATGCACATCTTGTGGTTTTGCAGAAAACTTCATCCGCGTCTACCAAAAGATGCATGTGCATGCTTAAAACGCGTTTTCGCACAAATGCGTGCGCGGGTGCTAAAAAGAGCAGCATCGGCATGCTTAGCACGTCGTTTGGTAGAAATCCACGTGCGCGTTCTGCCAAAAGCACCATTTGCATGCACATCTTGTGGTTTTGCAGAAAACTTCATCCGCGTCTACCAAAAGATGCATGTGCATGATTAAAACGCGTTTTCGCACAAATGCGTGCGCGGGTGCTAAAAAGAGCAGCATCGGCATGCTTAGCACGTCGTTTGGTAGAAATCCACGTGCGCGTTCTGCAAAAAGCACCATTTGCATGCACATCTTGTGGTTTTGCAGAAAACTTCATCCGCGTCTACCAAAAGATGCATGTGCATGCTTAAAACGCGTTTTCGCACAAATGCGTGCGCGGGTGCTAAAAAGAGCAGCATCGGCATGCTTAGCACGTCGTTTGGTAGAAATCCACGAGCGCGTTCTGCAAAAAGCACCATTTGCATGCACATCTTGTGGTTTTGCAGAAAACTTCATCCGCGTCTACCAAAAGATGCATGTGCATGCTTAAAACGCGTTTTCGCACAAATGCGTGCGCGGGTGCTAAAAAGAGCAGCATCGGCATGCTTAGCACGTCGTTTGGTAGAAATCCACGTGCGCGTTCTGCCAAAAGCACCATTTGCATGCACATCTTGTGGTTTTGCAGAAAACTTCATCCGCGTCTACCAAAAGATGCATGTGCATGCTTAAAACGCGTTTTCGCACAAATCCGTGCGCGGGTGCTAAAAAGAGCAGCATCGGCATGCTTAGCACGTCGCTTGGTAGAAATCCACGTGCGCGTTCTGCAAAAAGCACCATTTGTATGCACATCTTGTGGTTTTGCAAAAAACTTCATCCGCGTCTACCAAAAGATGCATGTGCATGCTTAAAACGCGTTTTCGCACAAATGCGTGCGCGGGTGCTAAAAAGAGCAGCATCGGCATGCTTAGCACGTTGTTTGGTAGAAATCCACGTGCGCGTTCTGCAAAAAGCACCATTTGCATGCACATCTTGTGGTTTTGCAGAAAACTTCATCCGCGTCTACCAAAAGATGCATGTGCATGCTTAAAACGCGTTTTCGCACAAATCCGTGCGCGGGTGCTAAAAAGAGCAGCATCGGCATGCTTAGCACGTCGTTTGGTAGAAATCCACGTGCGCGTTCTGCAAAAAGCACCATTTGCATGCACATCTTGTGGTTTTGCAGAAAACTTCATCCGCGTCTACCAAAAGATGCATGTGCATGCTTAAAACGCGTTTTCGCACAAATGCGTGCGCGGGTGCTAAAAAGAGCAGCATCGGCATGCTTAGCACGTCGTTTGGTAGAAATCTACGTGCGCGTTCTGCCAAAAGCACCATTTGCATGCACATCTTGTGGTTTTGCAGAAAACTTCATCCGCGTCTACCAAAAGATGCATGTGCATGCTTAAAACGCGTTTTCGCACAAATCCGTGCGCGGGTGCTAAAAAGAGCAGCATCGGCATGCTTAGCACGTCGTTTGGTAGAAATAGACGTGCGCGTTCTGCCAAAAGCACCATTTGCATGCACATCTTGTGGTTTTGCAGAAAACTTCATCCGCGTCTACCAAAAGATGCATGTGCATGCTTAAAACGCGTTTTCGCACAAATCCGTGCGCGGGTGCTAAAAAGAGCAGCATCGGCATGCTTAGCACGTCGTTTGGTAGAAATCCACGTGCGCGTTCTGCAAAAAGCACCATTTGCATGCACATCTTGTGGTTTTGCAGAAAACTTCATCCGCGTCTACCAAAAGATGCATGTGCATGCTTAAAACGCGTTTTCGCACAAATGCGTGCGCGGGTGCTAAAAAGAGCAGCATCGGCATGCTTAGCACGTCGTTTGGTAGAAATCCACGTGCGCGTTCTGCCAAAAGCACCATTTGCATGCACATCTTGTGGTTTTGCAGAAAACTTCATCCGCGTCTACCAAAAGATGCATGTGCATGCATAAAACGCGTTTTCGCACAAATCCGTGCGCGGGTGCTAAAAAGAGCAGCATCGGCAAGCTTAGCACATCGTTTGGTAGAAATCCACGTGCGCGTTCTGCAAAACGCACCATTTGCATGCACATCTTGTGGTTTTGCAGAAAACTTCATCCGCGTCTACCAAAAGATGCATGTGCATGCTTAAAACGCGTTTTCGCACAAATGCGTGCGCGGGTGCTAAAAAGAGCAGCATCGGCATGCTTAGCACGTCGTTTGGTAGAAATCCACGTGCGCGTTCTGCAAAAAGCACCATTTGCATGCACATCTTGTGGTTTTGCAGAAACCTTCATCCGCGTCTACCAAAAGATGCATGTGCATGCTTAAAACGCGTTTTCGCACAAATGCGTGCGCGGGTGCTAAAAAGAGCAGCATCGGCATGCTTAGCACGTCGTTTGGTAGAAATCCACGTGCGCGTTCTGCAAAAAGCACCATTTGCATGCACATCTTGTGGTTTTGCAGAAAACTTCATCCGCGTCTACCAAAAGATGCATGTGCATGCTTAAAACGCGTTTTCGCACAAATGCGTGCGCGGGTGCTAAAAAGAGCAGCATCGGCATGCTTAGCACGTCGTTTGGTAGAAATCCACGTGCGCGTTCTGCCAAAAGC
The DNA here is from genome assembly GCF_023375885.2 of Dermacentor andersoni. Taxonomy (NCBI): domain Eukaryota; kingdom Metazoa; phylum Arthropoda; class Arachnida; order Ixodida; family Ixodidae; genus Dermacentor; species Dermacentor andersoni. The sequence continues at coordinate 77,911 of NW_027314829.1, forward strand.
ACCATTTGCATGCACATCTTGTGGTTTTGCAGAAAACTTCATCCGCGTCTACCAAAAGATGCATGTGCATGATTAAAACGCGTTTTCGCACAAATGCGTGCGCGGGTGCTAAAAAGAGCAGCATCGGCATGCTTAGCACGTCGTTTGGTAGAAATCCACGTGCGCGTTCTGCAAAAAGCACCATTTGCATGCACATCTTGTGGTTTTGCAGAAAACTTCATCCGCGTCTACCAAAAGATGCATGTGCATGCTTAAAACGCGTTTTCGCACAAATGCGTGCGCGGGTGCTAAAAAGAGCAGCATCGGCATGCTTAGCACGTCGTTTGGTAGAAATCCACGTGCGCGTTCAGCCAAAAGCACCATTTGCATGCACATCTTGTGGTTTTGCAGCAAACTTCATCCGCGTCTACCAAAAGATGCATGTGCATGCTTAAAACGCGTTTTCGCACAAATCCGTGCGCGGGTGCTAAAAAGAGCAGCATCGGCATGCTTAGCACGTCGTTTGGTAGAAATCCACGTGCGCGTTCTGCAAAAAGCACCATTTGCATGCACATCTTGTGGTTTTGCAGAAAACTTCATCCGCGTCTACCAAAAGATGCATGTGCATGCTTAAAACGCGTTTTCGCACAAACGCGTGCGCGGGTGCTAAAAAGAGCAGCATCGGCATGCTTAGCACGTCGTTTGGTAGAAATCCACGAGCGCGTTCTGCAAAAAGCACCATTTGCATGCACATCTTGTGGTTTTGCAGAAAACTTCATCCGCGTCTACCAAAAGATGCATGTGCATGCTTAAAACGCGTTTTCGCACAAATGCGTGCGCGGGTGCTAAAAAGAGCAGCATCGGCATGCTTAGCACGTCGTTTGGTAGAAATCCACGTGCGCGTTCTGCCAAAAGCACCATTTGCATGCACATCTTGTGGTTTTGCAGAAAACTTCATCCGCGTCTACCAAAAGATGCATGTGCATGCTTAAAACGCGTTTTCGCACAAATCCGTGCGCGGGTGCTAAAAAGAGCAGCATCGGCATGCTTAGCACGTCGTTTGGTAGAAATCCACGTGCGCGTTCTGCAAAAAGCACCATTTGCATGCACATCTTGTGGTTTTGCAGAAAACTTCATCCGCGTCTACCAAAAGATGCATGTGCATGCTTAAAACGCGTTTTCGCACAAATCCGTGCGCGGGTGCTAAAAAGAGCAGCATCGGCATGCTTAGCACGTCGTTTGGTAGAAATCCACGTGCGCGTTCTGCAAAAAGCACCATTTGCATGCACATCTTGTGGTTTTGCAGAAAACTTCATCCGCGTCTACCAAAAGATGCATGTGCATGCTTAAAACGCGTTTTCGCACAAATGCGTGCGCGGGTGCTAAAAAGAGCAGCATCGGCATGCTTAGCACGTTGTTTGGTAGAAATCCACGTGCGCGTTCTGCAAAAAGCACCATTTGCATGCACATCTTGTGGTTTTGCAGAAAACTTCATCCGCGTCTACCAAAAGATGCATGTGCATGCTTAAAACGCGTTTTCGCACAAATCCGTGCGCGGGTGCTAAAAAGAGCAGCATCGGCATGCTTAGCACGTCGTTTGGTAGAAATCCACGTGCGCGTTCTGCAAAAAGCACCATTTGCATGCACATCTTGTGGTTTTGCAGAAAACTTCATCCGCGTCTACCAAAAGATGCATGTGCATGCTTAAAACGCGTTTTCGCACAAATGCGTGCGCGGGTGCTAAAAATAGCAGCATCGGCATGCTTAGCACGTCGTTTGGTAGAAATCCACGTGCGCGTTCTGCAAAAAGCACCATTTGCATGCACATCTTGTGGTTTTGCAGAAAACTTCATCCGCGTCTACCAAAAGATGCATGTGCATGCTTAAAACGCGTTTTCGCACAAATCCGTGCGCGGGTGCTAAAAAGAGCAGCATCGGCATGCTTAGCACGTCGTTTGGTAGAAATCCACGTGCGCGTTCTGCCAAAAGCACCATTTGCATGCACATCTTGTGGTTTTGCAGAAAACTTCATCCGCGTCTACCAAAAGATGCATGTGCATGCTTAAAACGCGTTTTCGCACAAATCCGTGCGCGGGTGCTAAAAAGAGCAGCATCGGCATGCTTAGCACGTCGTTTGGTAGAAATCCACGTGCGCGTTCTGCAAAAAGCACCATTTGCATGCACATCTTGTGGTTTTGCAGAAAACTTCATCCGCGTCTACCAAAAGATGCATGTGCATGCTTAAAACGCGTTTTCGCACAAATGCGTGCGCGGGTGCTAAAAAGAGCAGCATCGGCATGCTTAGCACGTTGTTTGGTAGAAATCCACGTGCGCGTTCTGCAAAAAGCACCATTTGCATGCACATCTTGTGGTTTTGCAGAAAACTTCATCCGCGTCTACCAAAAGATGCATGTGCATGCTTAAAACGCGTTTTCGCACAAATCCGTGCGCGGGTGCTAAAAAGAGCAGCATCGGCATGCTTAGCACGTCGTTTGGTAGAAATCCACGTGCGCGTTCTGCAAAAAGCACCATTTGCATGCACATCTTGTGGTTTTGCAGAAAACTTCATCCGCGTCTACCAAAAGATGCATGTGCATGCTTAAAACGCGTTTTCGCACAAATGCGTGCGCGGGTGCTAAAAATAGCAGCATCGGCATGCTTAGCACGTCGTTTGGTAGAAATCCACGTGCGCGTTCTGCAAAAAGCACCATTTGCATGCACATCTTGTGGTTTTGCAGAAAACTTCATCCGCGTCTACCAAAAGATGCATGTGCATGCTTAAAACGCGTTTTCGCACAAATCCGTGCGCGGGTGCTAAAAAGAGCAGCATCGGCATGCTTAGCACGTCGTTTGGTAGAAATATACGTGCGCGTTCTGCCAAAAGCACCATTTGCATGCACATCTTGTGGTTTTGCAGAAAACTTCATCCGCGTCTACCAAAAGATGCATGTGCATGCTTAAAACGCGTTTTCGCACAAATCCGTGCGCGGGTGCTAAAAAGAGCAGCATCGGCATGCTTAGCACGTCGTTTGGTAGAAATCCACGTGCGCGTTCTGCAAAAAGCACCATTTGCATGCACATCTTGTGGTTTTGCAGAAAACTTCATCCGCGTCTACCAAAAGATGCATGTGCATGCTTAAAACGCGTTTTCGCACAAATGCGTGCGCGGGTGCTAAAAAGAGCAGCATCGGCATGCTTAGCACGTCGTTTGGTAGAAATCCACGTGCGCGTTCTGCCAAAAGCACCATTTGCATGCACATCTTGTGGTTTTGCAGAAAACTTCATCCGCGTCTACCAAAAGATGCATGTGCATGCATAAAACGCGTTTTCGCACAAATCCGTGCGCGGGTGCTAAAAAGAGCAGCATCGGCAAGCTTAGCACATCGTTTGGTAGAAATCCACGTGCGCGTTCTGCAAAACGCACCATTTGCATGCACATCTTGTGGTTTTGCAGAAAACTTCATCCGCGTCTACCAAAAGATGCATGTGCATGCTTAAAACGCGTTTTCGCACAAATGCGTGCGCGGGTGCTAAAAAGAGCAGCATCGGCATGCTTAGCACGTCGTTTGGTAGAAATCCACGTGCGCGTTCTGCAAAAAGCACCATTTGCATGCACATCTTGTGGTTTTGCAGAAACCTTCATCCGCGTCTACCAAAAGATGCATGTGCATGCTTAAAACGCGTTTTCGCACAAATGCGTGCGCGGGTGCTAAAAAGAGCAGCATCGGCATGCTTAGCACGTCGTTTGGTAGAAATCCACGTGCGCGTTCTGCAAAAAGCACCATTTGCATGCACATCTTGTGGTTTTGCAGAAAACTTCATCCGCGTCTACCAAAAGATGCATGTGCATGCTTAAAACGCGTTTTCGCACAAATGCGTGCGCGGGTGCTAAAAAGAGCAGCATCGGCATGCTTAGCACGTCGTTTGGTAGAAATCCACGTGCGCGTTCTGCCAAAAGCACCATTTGCATGCACATCTTGTGGTTTTGCAGAAAACTTCATCCGCGTCTACCAAAAGATGCATGTGCATGATTAAAACGCGTTTTCGCACAAATGCGTGCGCGGGTGCTAAAAAGAGCAGCATCGGCATGCTTAGCACGTCGTTTGGTAGAAATCCACGTGCGCGTTCTGCAAAAAGCACCATTTGCATGCACATCTTGTGGTTTTGCAGAAAACTTCATCCGCGTCTACCAAAAGATGCATGTGCATGCTTAAAACGCGTTTTCGCACAAATGCGTGCGCGGGTGCTAAAAAGAGCAGCATCGGCATGCTTAGCACGTCGTTTGGTAGAAATCCACGTGCGCGTTCAGCCAAAAGCACCATTTGCATGCACATCTTGTGGTTTTGCAGCAAACTTCATCCGCGTCTACCAAAAGATGCATGTGCATGCTTAAAACGCGTTTTCGCACAAATCCGTGCGCGGGTGCTAAAAAGAGCAGCATCGGCATGCTTAGCACGTCGTTTGGTAGAAATCCACGTGCGCGTTCTGCAAAAAGCACCATTTGCATGCACATCTTGTGGTTTTGCAGAAAACTTCATCCGCGTCTACCAAAAGATGCATGTGCATGCTTAAAACGCGTTTTCGCACAAACGCGTGCGCGGGTGCTAAAAAGAGCAGCATCGGCATGCTTAGCACGTCGTTTGGTAGAAATCCACGAGCGCGTTCTGCAAAAAGCACCATTTGCATGCACATCTTGTGGTTTTGCAGAAAACTTCATCCGCGTCTACCAAAAGATGCATGTGCATGCTTAAAACGCGTTTTCGCACAAATGCGTGCGCGGGTGCTAAAAAGAGCAGCATCGGCATGCTTAGCACGTCGTTTGGTAGAAATCCACGTGCGCGTTCTGCCAAAAGCACCATTTGCATGCACATCTTGTGGTTTTGCAGAAAACTTCATCCGCGTCTACCAAAAGATGCATCTGCATGCTTAAAACGCGTTTTCGCACAAATCCGTGCGCGGGTGCTAAAAAGAGCAGCATCGGCATGCTTAGCACGTCGTTTGGTAGAAATCCACGTGCGCGTTCTGCAAAAAGCACCATTTGCATGCACATCTTGTGGTTTTGCAGAAAACTTCATCCGCGTCTACCAAAAGATGCATGTGCATGCTTAAAACGCGTTTTCGCACAAATGCGTGCGCGGGTGCTAAAAAGAGCAGCATCGGCATGCTTAGCACGTTGTTTGGTAGAAATCCACGTGCGCGTTCTGCAAAAAGCACCATTTGCATGCACATCTTGTGGTTTTGCAGAAAACTTCATCCGCGTCTACCAAAAGATGCATGTGCATGCTTAAAACGCGTTTTCGCACAAATCCGTGCGCGGGTGCTAAAAAGAGCAGCATCGGCATGCTTAGCACGTCGTTTGGTAGAAATCCACGTGCGCGTTCTGCAAAAAGCACCATTTGCATGCACATCTTGTGGTTTTGCAGAAAACTTCATCCGCGTCTACCAAAAGATGCATGTGCATGCTTAAAACGCGTTTTCGCACAAATGCGTGCGCGGGTGCTAAAAATAGCAGCATCGGCATGCTTAGCACGTCGTTTGGTAGAAATCCACGTGCGCGTTCTGCAAAAAGCACCATTTGCATGCACATCTTGTGGTTTTGCAGAAAACTTCATCCGCGTCTACCAAAAGATGCATGTGCATGCTTAAAACGCATTTTCGCACAAATCCGTGCGCGGGTGCTAAAAAGAGCAGCATCGGCATGCTTAGCACGTCGTTTGGTAGAAATCCACGTGCGCGTTCTGCAAAAAGCACCATTTGCATGCACATCTTGTGGTTTTGCAGAAAACTTCATCCGCGTCTACCAAAAGATGCATGTGCATGCTTAAAACGCGTTTTCGCACAAACGCGTGCGCGGGTGCTAAAAAGAGCAGCATCGGCATGCTTAGCACGTCGTTTGGTAGAAATCCACGAGCGCGTTCTGCAAAAAGCACCATTTGCATGCACATCTTGTGGTTTTGCACAAAACTTCATCCGCGTCTACCAAAAGATGCATGTGCATGCTTAAAACGCGTTTTCGCACAAATGCGTGCGCGGGTGCTAAAAAGAGCAGCATCCGCATGCTTAGCACGTCGTTTGGTAGAAATCCACGTGCGCGTTCTGCCAAAAGCACCATTTGCATGCACATATTGTGGTTTTGCAGAAAACTTCATCCGCGTCTACCAAAAGATGCATGTGCATGCTTAAAACGCGTTTTCGCACAAATCCGTGCGCGGGTGCTAAAAAGAGCAGCATCGGCATGCTTAGCACGTCGTTTGGTAGAAATCCACGTGCGCGTTCTGCAAAAAGCACCATTTGCATGCACATCTTGTGGTTTTGCAGAAAACTTCATCCGCGTCTACCAAAAGATGCATGTGCATGCTTAAAACGCGTTTTCGCACAAATGCGTGCGCGGGTGCTAAAAAGAGCAGCATCGGCATGCTTAGCACGTTGTTTGGTAGAAATCCACGTGCGCGTTCTGCAAAAAGCACCATTTGCATGCACATCTTGTGGTTTTGCAGAAAACTTCATCCGCGTCTACCAAAAGATGCATGTGCATGCTTAAAACGCGTTTTCGCACAAATCCGTGCGCGGGTGCTAAAAAGAGCAGCATCGGCATGCTTAGCACGTCGTTTGGTAGAAATCCACGTGCGCGTTCTGCAGAAAGCACCATTTGCATGCACATCTTGTGGTTTTGCAGAAAACTTCATCCGCGTCTACCAAAAGATGCATGTGCATGCTTAAAACGCGTTTTCGCACAAATGCGTGCGCGGGTGCTAAAAATAGCAGCATCGGCATGCTTAGCACGTCGTTTGGTAGAAATCCACGTGCGCGTTCTGCAAAAAGCACCATTTGCATGCACATCTTGTGGTTTTGCAGAAAACTTCATCCGCGTCTACCAAAAGATGCATGTGCATGCTTAAAACGCGTTTTCGCACAAATCCGTGCGCGGGTGCTAAAAAGAGCAGCATCGGCAAGCTTAGCACGTCGTTTGGTAGAAATCCACGTGCGCGTTCTGCAAAAAGCACCATTTTCATGCACATCTTGTGGTTTTGCAGAAAACTTCATCCGCGTCTACCAAAAGATGCATGTGCATGCTTAAAACGCGTTTTCGCACAAATGCGTGCGCGGGTGCTAAAAAGAGCAGCATCGGCATGCTTAGCACGTCGTTTGGTAGAAATCCACGTGCGCGTTCTGCAAAAAGCACCATTTGCATGCACATCTTGTGGTTTTGCAGAAAACTTCATCCGCGTCTACCAAAAGATGCATGTGCATGCTTAAAACGCGTTTTCGCACAAATCCGTGCGCGGTTGCTAAAAAGAGCAGCATCGGCATGCTTAGCACGTCGTTTGGTAGAAATCCACGTGCGCATTCTGCCAAAAGCACCATTTGCATGCACATCTTGTGGTTTTGCAGAAAACTTCATCCGCGTCTACCAAAAGATGCATGTGCATGCTTATAACGCGTTCTCGCACAAATCCGTGCGCGGGTGCTAAAAAGAGCAGCATCGGCATGCTTAGCACGTCGTTAGGTAGAAATCCACGTGCGCGTTCTGCAAAAAGCACCATTTGCATGCACATCTTGTGGTTTTGCAGAAAACTTCATCCGGGTCTACCGAATGATGCATGTGCATGCTTAAAACGCGTTTTCGCACAAATGCGTGCGCGGGTGCTAAAAAGAGCAGCATCGGCATGCTTAGCACGTCGTTTGGTAGAAGTCCACGAGCGCGTTCTGCAAAAAGCACCATTTGCATGCACATCTTGTGGTTTTGCAGAAAACTTCATCCGCGTCTACCAAAAGATGCATGTGCATGCTTAAAACGCGTTTTCGCACAAATGCGTGCGCGGGTGCTAAAAAGAGCAGCATCGGCATGCTTAGCACATCGTTTGGTTGAAATCCACGTGCGCGTTCTGCAAAAAGCACCATTTGCATGCACATCTTGTGGTTTTGCAGAAAACTTCATCCGCGTCTACCAAAAATGCATGTGCATGCTTAAGACGCGTTTTCGCACAAATGCGTGCGCGGGTGCTAAAAAGAGCAGCATCGGCATGCTTAGCACGTCGTTTGGTAGAAATCCACGTGCGCGTTCTGCCAAAAGCACCATTTGCATGCACATCTTGTGGTTTTGCAGCAAACTTCATGCGCGTCTACCAAAAGATGCATGTGCATGCTTAAAACGCGTTTTCGCACAAATCCGTGCGCGGGTGCTAAAAAGAGCAGCATCGGCATGCTTAGCACGTCGTTTGGTAGAAATCCACGTGCGCGTTCTGCAAAAAGCACCATTTGCATGCACATCTTGTGGTTTTGCAGAAAACTTCATCCGCGTCTACCAAAAGATGCATGTGCATGCTTAAAACGCGTTTTCGCACAAATGCGTGCGCGGGTGCTAAAAAGAGCAGCATCGGCATGCTTAGCACGTCGTTTGGTAGAAATCCACGTGCGCGTTCTGCCAAAAGCACCATTTGCATGCACATCTTGTGGTTTTGCAGAAAACTTCATCCGCGTCTACCAAAAGATGCATGTGCATGCATAAAACGCGTTTTCGCACAAATCCGTGCGCGGGTGCTAAAAAGAGCAGCATCGGCAAGCTTAGCACATCGTTTGGTAGAAATCCACGTGCGCGTTCTGCAAAACGCACCATTTGCATGCACATCTTGTGGTTTTGCAGAAAACTTCATCCGGGTCTACCGAATGATGCATGTGCATGCTTAAAACGCGTTTTCGCACAAATGCGTGCGCGGGTGCTAAAAAGAGCAGCATCGGCATGCTTAGCACGTCGTTTGGTTGAAATCCACGAGCGCGTTCTGCAAAAAGCACCATTTGCATGCACATCTTGTGGTTTTGCAGAAAACTTCATCCGCGTCTACCAAAAGATGCATGTGCATGCTTAAAACGCGTTTTCGCACAAATGCGTGCGCGGGTGCTAAAAAGAGCAGCATCGGCATGCTTAGCACATCGTTTGGTTGAAATCCACGTGCGCGTTCTGCAAAAAGCACCATTTGCATGCACATCTTGTGGTTTTGCAGAAAACTTCATCCGCGTCTACCAAAAGATGCATGTGCATGCTTAAAACGCGTTTTCGCACAAATGCGTGCGCGGGTGCTAAAAAGAGCAGCATCGGCATGCTTAGCACGTCGTTTGGTTGAAATCCACGTGCGCGTTCTGCAAAAAGCACCATTTGCATGCACATCTTGTGGTTTTGCAGAAAACTTCATCCGCGTCTACCAAAAATGCATGTGCATGCTTAAAACGCGTTTTCGCACAAATCCGTGCGCGGGTGCTAAAAAGAGCAGCATCGGCATGCTTAGCACGTCGTTTGGTAGAAATCCACGTGCGCGTTCTGCAAAAAGCACCATTTGCATGCACATCTTGTGGTTTTGCAGAAAACTTCATCCGCGTCTACCAAAAGATGCATGTGCATGCTTAAAACGCGTTTTCGCACAAATGCGTGCGCGGGTGCTAAAAAGAGCAGCATCGGCATGCTTAGCACGTCGTTTGGTAGAAATCCACGTGCGCGTTCTGCAAAAAGCACCATTTGCATGCACATCTTGTGGTTTTGCAGAAAACTTCATCCGCGTCTACCAAAAGATGCATGTGCATGCTTAAAACGCGTTTTCGCACAAATGCGTGCGCGGGTGCTAAAAAGAGCAGCATCGGCATGCTTAGCACGTCGTTTGGTAGAAATCCACGTGCGCGTTCTGCCAAAAGCACCATTTGCATGCACATCTTGTGGTTTTGCAGAAAACTTCATCCGCGTCTACCAAAAGATGCATGTGCATGCATAAAACGCGTTTTCGCACAAATCCGTGCGCGGGTGCTAAAAAGAGCAGCATCGGCAAGCTTAGCACATCGTTTGGTAGAAATCCACGTGCGCGTTCTGCAAAACGCACCATTTGCATGCACATCTTGTGGTTTTGCAGAAAACTTCATCCGCGTCTACCAAAAGATGCATGTGCATGCTTAAAACGCGTTTTCGCACAAATGCGTGCGCGGGTGCTAAAAAGAGCAGCATCGGCATGCTTAGCACGTCGTTTGGTAGAAATCCACGTGCGCGTTCTGCAAAAAGCACCATTTGCATGCACATCTTGTGGTTTTGCAGAAACCTTCATCCGCGTCTACCAAAAGATGCATGTGCATGCTTAAAACGCGTTTTCGCACAAATGCGTGCGCGGGTGCTAAAAAGAGCAGCATCGGCATGCTTAGCACGTCGTTTGGTAGAAATCCACGTGCGCGTTCTGCAAAAAGCACCATTTGCATGCACATCTTGTGGTTTTGCAGAAAACTTCATCCGCGTCTACCAAAAGATGCATGTGCATGCTTAAAACGCGTTTTCGCACAAATGCGTGCGCGGGTGCTAAAAAGAGCAGCATCGGCATGCTTAGCACGTCGTTTGGTAGAAATCCACGTGCGCGTTCTGCCAAAAGCACCATTTGCATGCACATCTTGTGGTTTTGCAGAAAACTTCATCCGCGTCTACCAAAAGATGCATGTGCATGATTAAAACGCGTTTTCGCACAAATGCGTGCGCGGGTGCTAAAAAGAGCAGCATCGGCATGCTTAGCACGTCGTTTGGTAGAAATCCACGTGCGCGTTCTGCAAAAAGCACCATTTGCATGCACATCTTGTGGTTTTGCAGAAAACTTCATCCGCGTCTACCAAAAGATGCATGTGCATGCTTAAGACGCGTTTTCGCACAAATGCGTGCGCGGGTGCTAAAAAGAGCAGCATCGGCATGCTTAGCACGTCGTTTGGTAGAAATCCACGTGCGCGTTCAGCCAAAAGCACCATTTGCATGCACATCTTGTGGTTTTGCAGCAAACTTCATCCGCGTCTACCAAAAGATGCATGTGCATGCTTAAAACGCGTTTTCGCACAAATCCGTGCGCGGGTGCTAAAAAGAGCAGCATCGGCATGCTTAGCACGTCGTTTGGTAGAAATCCACGTGCGCGTTCTGCAAAAAGCACCATTTGCATGCACATCTTGTGGTTTTGCAGAAAACTTCATCCGCGTCTACCAAAAGATGCATGTGCATGCTTAAAACGCGTTTTCGCACAAACGCGTGCGCGGGTGCTAAAAAGAGATGCATCGGCATGCTTAGCACGTCGTTTGGTAGAAATCCACGAGCGCGTTCTGCAAAAAGCACCATTTGCATGCACATCTTGTGGTTTTGCAGAAAACTTCATCCGCGTCTACCAAAAGATGCATGTGCATGCTTAAAACGCGTTTTCGCACAAATGCGTGCGCGGGTGCTAAAAAGAGCAGCATCGGCATGCTTAGCACGTCGTTTGGTAGAAATCCACGTGCGCGTTCTGCCAAAAGCACCATTTGCATGCACATCTTGTGGTTTTGCAGAAAACTTCATCCGCGTCTACCAAAAGATGCATGTGCATGCTTAAAACGCGTTTTCGCACAAATCCGTGCGCGGGTGCTAAAAAGAGCAGCATCGGCATGCTTAGCACGTCGTTTGGTAGAAATCCACGTGCGCGTTCTGCAAAAAGCACCATTTGCATGCACATCTTGTGGTTTTGCAGAAAACTTCATCCGCGTCTACCAAAAGATGCATGTGCATGCTTAAAACGCGTTTTCGCACAAATGCGTGCGCGGGTGCTAAAAAGAGCAGCATCGGCATGCTTAGCACGTTGTTTGGTAGAAATCCACGTGCGCGTTCTGCAAAAAGCACCATTTGCATGCACATCTTGTGGTTTTGCAGAAAACTTCATCCGCGTCTACCAAAAGATGCATGTGCATGCTTAAAACGCGTTTTCGCACAAATCCGTGCGCGGGTGCTAAAAAGAGCAGCATCGGCATGCTTAGCACGTCGTTTGGTAGAAATCCACGTGCGCGTTCTGCAAAAAGCACCATTTGCATGCACATCTTGTGGTTTTGCGGAAAACTTCATCCGCGTCTACCAAAAGATGCATGTGCATGCTTAAAACGCGTTTTCGCACAAATGCGTGCGCGGGTGCTAAAAATAGCAGCATCGGCATGCTTAGCACGTCGTTTGGTAGAAATCCACGTGCGCGTTCTGCAAAAAGCACCATTTGCATGCACATCTTGTGGTTTTGCAGAAAACTTCATCCGCGTCTACCAAAAGATGCATGTGCATGCTTAAAACGCGTTTTCGCACAAATCCGTGCGCGGGTGCTAAAAAGAGCAGCATCGGCATGCTTAGCACGTCGTTTGGTAGAAATCCACGAGCGCGTTCTGCAAAAAGCACCATTTGCATGCACATCTTGTGGTTTTGCAGAAAACTTCATCCGCGTCTACCAAAAGATGCATGTGCATGCTTAAAACGCGTTTTCGCACAAATGCGTGCGCGGGTGCTAAAAAGAGCAGCATCGGCATGCTTAGCACGTCGTTTGGTAGAAATCCACGTGCGCGTTCTGCCAAAAGCACCATTTGCATGCACATCTTGTGGTTTTGCAGAAAACTTCATCCGCGTCTACCAAAAGATGCATGTGCATGCTTAAAACGCGTTTTCGCACAAATCCGTGCGCGGGTGCTAAAAAGAGCAGCATCGGCATGCTTAGCACGTCGTTTGGTAGAAATCCACGTGCGCGTTCTGCCAAAAGCACCATTTGCATGCACATATTGTGGTTTTGCAGAAAACTTCATCCGCGTCTACCAAAAGATGCATGTGCATGCTTAAAACGCGTTTTCGCACAAATCCGTGCGCGGGTGCTAAAAAGAGCAGCATCGGCATGCTTAGCACGTCGTTTGGTAGAAATCCACGTGCGCGTTCTGCAAAAAGCACCATTTGCATGCACATCTTGTGGTTTTGCAGAAAACTTCATCCGCGTCTACCAAAAGATGCATGTGCATGCTTAAAACGCGTTTTCGCACAAATGCGTGCGCGGGTGCTAAAAAGAGCAGCATCGGCATGCTTAGCACGTTGTTTGGTAGAAATCCACGTGCGCGTTCTGCAAAAAGCACCATTTGCATGCACATCTTGTGGTTTTGCAGAAAACTTCATCCGCGTCTACCAAAAGATGCATGTGCATGCTTAAAACGCGTTTTCGCACAAATCCGTGCGGGGGTGCTAAAAAGAGCAGCATCGGCATGCTTAGCACGTCGTTTGGTAGAAATCCACGTGCGCGTTCTGCAAAAAGCACCATTTGCATGCACATCTTGTGGTTTTGCAGAAAACTTCATCCGCGTCTACCAAAAGATGCATGTGCATGCTTAAAACGCGTTTTCGCACAAATGCGTGCGCGGGTGCTAAAAATAGCAGCATCGGCATGCTTAGCACGTCGTTTGGTAGAAATCCACGTGCGCGTTCTGCAAAAAGCACCATTTGCATGCACATCTTGTGGTTTTGCAGAAAACTTCATCCGCGTCTACCAAAAGATGCATGTGCATGCTTAAAACGCGTTTTCGCACAAATCCGTGCGCGGGTGCTAAAAAGAGCAGCATCTGCAAGCTTAGCACGTCGTTTGGTAGAAATCCACGTGCGCGTTCTGCAAAAAGCACCATTTTCATGCACATCTTGTGGTTTTGCAGAAAACTTCATCCGCGTCTACCAAAAGATGCATGTGCATGCTTAAAACGCGTTTTCGCACAAATGCGTGCGCGGGTGCTAAAAAGAGCAGCATCGGCATGCTTAGCACGTCGTTTGGTAGAAATCCACGTGCGCGTTCTGCAAAAAGCACCATTTGCATGCACATCTTGTGGTTTTGCAGAAAACTTCATCCGCGTCTACCAAAAGATGCATGTGCATGCTTAAAACGCGTTTTCGCACAAATCCGTGCGCGGTTGCTAAAAAGAGCAGCATCGGCATGCTTAGCACGTCGTTTGGTAGAAATCCACGTGCGCATTCTGCCAAAAGCACCATTTGCATGCACATCTTGTGGTTTTGCAGAAAACTTCATCCGCGTCTACCAAAAGATGCATGTGCATGCTTATAACGCGTTCTCGCACAAATCCGTGCGCGGGTGCTAAAAAGAGCAGCATCGGCATGCTTAGCACGTCGTTAGGTAGAAATCCACGTGCGCGTTCTGCAAAAAGCACCATTTGCATGCACATCTTGTGGTTTTGCAGAAAACTTCATCCGGGTCTACCGAATGATGCATGTGCATGCTTAAAACGCGTTTTCGCACAAATGCGTGCGCGGGTGCTAAAAAGAGCAGCATCGGCATGCTTAGCACGTCGTTTGGTAGAAGTCCACGAGCGCGTTCTGCAAAAAGCACCATTTGCATGCACATCTTGTGGTTTTGCAGAAAACTTCATCCGCGTCTACCAAAAGATGCATGTGCATGCTTAAAACGCGTTTTCGCACAAATGCGTGCGCGGGTGCTAAAAAGAGCAGCATCGGCATGCTTAGCACATCGTTTGGTTGAAATCCACGTGCGCGTTCTGCAAAAAGCACCATTTGCATGCACATCTTGTGGTTTTGCAGAAAACTTCATCCGCGTCTACCAAAAGATGCATGTGCATGCTTAAAACGCGTTTTCGCACAAATGCGTGCGCGGGTGCTAAAAAGAGCAGCATCGGCATGCTTAGCACGTCGTTTGGTAGAAATCCACGTGCGCGTTCTGCCAAAAGCACCATTTGCATGCACATCTTGTGGTTTTGCAGCAAACTTCATCCGCGTCTACCAAAAGATGCATGTGCATGCTTAAAACGCGTTTTCGCACAAATCCGTGCGCGGGTGCTAAAAAGAGCAGCATCGGCATGCTTAGCACGTCGTTTGGTAGAAATCCACGTGCGCGTTCTGCAAAAAGCACCATTTGCATGCACATCTTGTGGTTTTGCAGAAAACTTCATCCGCGTCTACCAAAAGATGCATGTGCATGCTTAAAACGCGTTTTCGCACAAATGCGTGCGCGGGTGCTAAAAAGAGCAGCATCGGCATGCTTAGCACGTCGTTTGGTAGAAATCCACGTGCGCGTTCTGCCAAAAGCACCATTTGCATGCACATCTTGTGGTTTTGCAGAAAACTTCATCCGCGTCTACCAAAAGATGCATGTGCATGCTTAAAACGCGTTTTCGCACAAATGCGTGCGCGGGTGCTAAAAAGAGCAGCATCGGCATGCTTAGCACGTCGTTTGGTAGAAATCCACGTGCGCGTTCTGCCAAAAGCACCATTTGCATGCACATCTTGTGGTTTTGCAGAAAACTTCATCCGCGTCTACCAAAAGATGCATGTGCATGCTTAAAACGCGTTTTCGCACAAATGCGTGCGCGGGTGCTAAAAAGAGCAGCATCGGCATGCTTAGCACGTCGTTTGGTAGAAATCCACGTGCGCGTTCTGCAAAAATCACCATTTGCATGCACATCTTGTGGTTTTGCAGAAAACTTCATCCGCGTCTACGAAAAGATGCATGTGCATGCTTAAAACGCGTTTTCGCACCAATGCGTGCGCGGGTGCTAAAAAGAGCAGCATCGGCATGCTTAGCACGTCGTTTGGTAGAAATCCACGTGCGCGTTCTGCCAAAAGCACCATTTGCATGCACATTTTGTGGTTTTGCAGAAAACTTCATCCGCGTCTACCAAAAGATGCATGTGCATGCTTAAAACGCGTTCTCGCACAAATCCGTGCGCGGGTGCTAAAAAGAGCAGCATCGGCATGCTTAGCACGTTGTTTGGTAGAAATCCACGTGCGCGTTCTGCAAAAAGCACCATTTGCATGCACATCTTGTGGTTTTGCAGAAAACTTCATCCGCGTCTACCCAAAGATGCATGTGCATGCTTCAAACGCGTTTTCGCACAAATGCGTGCGCGGGTGCTAAAAAGAGTAGCATCGGCATGCTTAGCACGTCGTTTCGTAGAAATCTACGTGCGCGTTCTGCCAAAAGCACCATTTGCATGCACATCTTGTGGTTTTGCAGAAAACTTCATCCGCGTCTACCAAAAGATGCATGTGCATGCTTAAAACGCGTTTTCGCACAAATCCGTGCGCGGGTGCTAAAAAGAGCAGCAACGGCATGCTTAGCACGTCGTTTGGTAGAAATCCACGTGCGCGTTCTGCCAAAAGCACCATTTGCATGCACATCTTGTGGTTTTGCAGAAAACTTCATCCGCGTCTACCAAAAGATGCATGTGCATGCTTAAAACGCGTTTTCGCACAAATCCGTGCGCGGGTGCTCAAAAGAGCAGCATCGGCAAGCTTAGCACGTCGTTTGGTAGAAATCCACGTGCGCGTTCTGCAAAAAGCACCATTTGCATGCACATCTTGTGGTTTTGCAGAAAACTTCATCCGCGTCTACCAAAAGATGCATGTGCATGCTTAAAACGCGTTTTCGCACAAATCCGTGCGCGGGTGCTAAAAAGAGCAGCATCGGCAAGCTTAGCACGTCGTTTGGTAGAAATCCACGTGCGCGTTCTGCAAAAAGCACCATTTGCATGCACATCTTGTGGCTTTGCAGAAAACTTCATCCGCGTCTACCAAAAGATGCATGTGCATGCTTAAAACGCGTTTTCGCACAAATGCGTGCGCGGGTGCTAAAATTAGCAGCATCGGCATGCTTAGCACGTCGTTTGGTAGAAATCCACGTGCGCGTTCTGCAAAAAGCACCATTTGCATGCACATCTTGTGGTTTTGCAGAAAACTTCATCCGCGTCTACCAAAAGATGCATGTGCATGCTTCAAACGCGTTTTCGCACAAATGCGTGCGCGGGTGCTAAAAAGAGTAGCATCGGCATGCTTAGCACGTCGTTTGGTAGAAATCTACGTGCGCGTTCTGCCAAAAGCACCATTTGCATGCACATCTTGTGGTTTTGCAGAAAACTTCATCCGCGTCAACCAATAGATGCATGTGCATGCTTAAAACGCGTTTTCGCACAAATCCGTGCGCGGGTGCTAAAAAGAGCAGCAACGGCATGCTTAGCACGTCGTTTGGTAGAAATCGACGTGCGCGTTCTGCAAAAAGCACCATTTGCATGCACATCTTGTGGTTTTGCAGAAAACTTCATCCGCGTCTATCAAAAGATGCATGCGCATGCTTAAAACGCGTTTTCGCACAAATGCGTGCGCGGGTGCTAAAAAGAGCAGCATCGGCATGCTTAGCACGTCGTTTGGTAGAAATCCACGTGCGCGTTCTGCCAAAAGCACCATTTGCATGCACATCTTGTGGTTTTGCAGAAAACTTCATCCGCGTCTACCAAAAGATGCATGTGCATGCTTAAAACGCGTTTTCGCACAAATCCGTGCGCGGGTGCTAAAAAGAGCAGCATCGGCAAGCTTAGCACGTCGTTTGGTAGAAATCCACGTGCGCGTTCTGCAAAAAGCACCATTTGCATGCACTGTTGTGGCTTTGCAGAAAACTTCATCCGCGTCTACCAAAAGATGCATGTGCATGCTTAAAACGCGTTTTCGCACAAATGCGTGCGCGGGTGCTAAAAAGAGCAGCATCGGCATGCTTAGCACGTCGTTTGGTAGAAATCCACGTGCGCGTTCTGCAAAAAGCACCATTTGCATGCACATCTTGTGGTTTTGCAGAAAACTTCATCCGCGTCTACCAAAAGATGCATGTGCATGCTTAAAACGCGTTTTCGCACAAATCCGTGCGCGGGTGCTAAAAAGAGCAGCATCGGCATGCTTAGCACGTCGTTTGGTAGAAATCCACGTGCGCGTTCTGCAAAAAGCACCATTTGCATGCACATCTTGTGGTTTTGCAGAAAACTTCATCCGCGTCTACCAAAAGATGCATGTGCATGCTTAAAACGCGTTTTCGCACAAATGCGTGCGCGGGTGCTAAAAAGAGCAGCATCGGCATGCTTAGCACGTCGTTTGGTAGAAATCCACGTGCGCGTTCTGCCAAAAGCACCATTTGCATGCACATCTTGTGGTTTTGCAGAAAACTTCATCCGCGTCTACCAAAAGATGCATGTGCATGATTAAAACGCGTTTTCGCACAAATGCGTGCGCGGGTGCTAAAAAGAGCAGCATCGGCATGCTTAGCACGTCGTTTGGTAGAAATCCACGTGCGCGTTCTGCAAAAAGCACCATTTGCATGCACATCTTGTGGTTTTGCAGAAAACTTCATCCGCGTCTACCAAAAGATGCATGTGCATGCTTAAGACGCGTTTTCGCACAAATGCGTGCGCGGGTGCTAAAAAGAGCAGCATCGGCATGCTTAGCACGTCGTTTGGTAGAAATCCACGTGCGCGTTCAGCCAAAAGCACCATTTGCATGCACATCTTGTGGTTTTGCAGCAAACTTCATCCGCGTCTACCAAAAGATGCATGTGCATGCTTAAAACGCGTTTTCGCACAAATCCGTGCGCGGGTGCTAAAAAGAGCAGCATCGGCATGCTTAGCACGTCGTTTGGTAGAAATCCACGTGCGCGTTCTGCAAAAAGCACCATTTGCATGCACATCTTGTGGTTTTGCAGAAAACTTCATCCGCGTCTACCAAAAGATGCATGTGCATGCTTAAAACGCGTTTTCGCACAAACGCGTGCGCGGGTGCTAAAAAGAGATGCATCGGCATGCTTAGCACGTCGTTTGGTAGAAATCCACGAGCGCGTTCTGCAAAAAGCACCATTTGCATGCACATCTTGTGGTTTTGCAGAAAACTTCATCCGCGTCTACCAAAAGATGCATGTGCATGCTTAAAACGCGTTTTCGCACAAATGCGTGCGCGGGTGCTAAAAAGAGCAGCATCGGCATGCTTAGCACGTCGTTTGGTAGAAATCCACGTGCGCGTTCTGCCAAAAGCACCATTTGCATGCACATCTTGTGGTTTTGCAGAAAACTTCATCCGCGTCTACCAAAAGATGCATGTGCATGCTTAAAACGCGTTTTCGCACAAATCCGTGCGCGGGTGCTAAAAAGAGCAGCATCGGCATGCTTAGCACGTCGTTTGGTAGAAATCCACGTGCGCGTTCTGCAAAAAGCACCATTTGCATGCACATCTTGTGGTTTTGCAGAAAACTTCATCCGCGTCTACCAAAAGATGCATGTGCATGCTTAAAACGCGTTTTCGCACAAATGCGTGCGCGGGTGCTAAAAAGAGCAGCATCGGCATGCTTAGCACGTTGTTTGGTAGAAATCCACGTGCGCGTTCTGCAAAAAGCACCATTTGCATGCACATCTTGTGGTTTTGCAGAAAACTTCATCCGCGTCTACCAAAAGATGCATGTGCATGCTTAAAACGCGTTTTCGCACAAATCCGTGCGCGGGTGCTAAAAAGAGCAGCATCGGCATGCTTAGCACGTCGTTTGGTAGAAATCCACGTGCGCGTTCTGCAAAAAGCACCATTTGCATGCACATCTTGTGGTTTTGCGGAAAACTTCATCCGCGTCTACCAAAAGATGCATGTGCATGCTTAAAACGCGTTTTCGCACAAATGCGTGCGCGGGTGCTAAAAATAGCAGCATCGGCATGCTTAGCACGTCGTTTGGTAGAAATCCACGTGCGCGTTCTGCAAAAAGCACCATTTGCATGCACATCTTGTGGTTTTGCAGAAAACTTCATCCGCGTCTACCAAAAGATGCATGTGCATGCTTAAAACGCGTTTTCGCACAAATCCGTGCGCGGGTGCTAAAAAGAGCAGCATCGGCATGCTTAGCACGTCGTTTGGTAGAAATCCACGAGCGCGTTCTGCAAAAAGCACCATTTGCATGCACATCTTGTGGTTTTGCAGAAAACTTCATCCGCGTCTACCAAAAGATGCATGTGCATGCTTAAAACGCGTTTTCGCACAAATGCGTGCGCGGGTGCTAAAAAGAGCAGCATCGGCATGCTTAGCACGTCGTTTGGTAGAAATCCACGTGCGCGTTCTGCCAAAAGCACCATTTGCATGCACATCTTGTGGTTTTGCAGAAAACTTCATCCGCGTCTACCAAAAGATGCATGTGCATGCTTAAAACGCGTTTTCGCACAAATCCGTGCGCGGGTGCTAAAAAGAGCAGCATCGGCATGCTTAGCACGTCGTTTGGTAGAAATCCACGTGCGCGTTCTGCCAAAAGCACCATTTGCATGCACATATTGTGGTTTTGCAGAAAACTTCATCCGCGTCTACCAAAAGATGCATGTGCATGCTTAAAACGCGTTTTCGCACAAATCCGTGCGCGGGTGCTAAAAAGAGCAGCATCGGCATGCTTAGCACGTCGTTTGGTAGAAATCCACGTGCGCGTTCTGCAAAAAGCACCATTTGCATGCACATCTTGTGGTTTTGCAGAAAACTTCATCCGCGTCTACCAAAAGATGCATGTGCATGCTTAAAACGCGTTTTCGCACAAATGCGTGCGCGGGTGCTAAAAAGAGCAGCATCGGCATGCTTAGCACGTTGTTTGGTAGAAATCCACGTGCGCGTTCTGCAAAAAGCACCATTTGCATGCACATCTTGTGGTTTTGCAGAAAACTTCATCCGCGTCTACCAAAAGATGCATGTGCATGCTTAAAACGCGTTTTCGCACAAATCCGTGCGGGGGTGCTAAAAAGAGCAGCATCGGCATGCTTAGCACGTCGTTTGGTAGAAATCCACGTGCGCGTTCTGCAAAAAGCACCATTTGCATGCACATCTTGTGGTTTTGCAGAAAACTTCATCCGCGTCTACCAAAAGATGCATGTGCATGCTTAAAACGCGTTTTCGCACAAATCCGTGCGCGGGTGCTAAAAAGAGCAGCATCTGCAAGCTTAGCACGTCGTTTGGTAGAAATCCACGTGCGCGTTCTGCAAAAAGCACCATTTTCATGCACATCTTGTGGTTTTGCAGAAAACTTCATCCGCGTCTACCAAAAGATGCATGTGCATGCTTAAAACGCGTTTTCGCACAAATGCGTGCGCGGGTGCTAAAAAGAGCAGCATCGGCATGCTTAGCACGTCGTTTGGTAGAAATCCACGTGCGCGTTCTGCAAAAAGCACCATTTGCATGCACATCTTGTGGTTTTGCAGAAAACTTCATCCGCGTCTACCAAAAGATGCATGTGCATGCTTAAAACGCGTTTTCGCACAAATCCGTGCGCGGTTGCTAAAAAGAGCAGCATCGGCATGCTTAGCACGTCGTTTGGTAGAAATCCACGTGCGCATTCTGCCAAAAGCACCATTTGCATGCACATCTTGTGGTTTTGCAGAAAACTTCATCCGCGTCTACCAAAAGATGCATGTGCATGCTTATAACGCGTTCTCGCACAAATCCGTGCGCGGGTGCTAAAAAGAGCAGCATCGGCATGCTTAGCACGTCGTTAGGTAGAAATCCACGTGCGCGTTCTGCAAAAAGCACCATTTGCATGCACATCTTGTGGTTTTGCAGAAAACTTCATCCGGGTCTACCGAATGATGCATGTGCATGCTTAAAACGCGTTTTCGCACAAATGCGTGCGCGGGTGCTAAAAAGAGCAGCATCGGCATGCTTAGCACGTCGTTTGGTAGAAGTCCACGAGCGCGTTCTGCAAAAAGCACCATTTGCATGCACATCTTGTGGTTTTGCAGAAAACTTCATCCGCGTCTACCAAAAGATGCATGTGCATGCTTAAAACGCGTTTTCGCACAAATGCGTGCGCGGGTGCTAAAAAGAGCAGCATCGGCATGCTTAGCACATCGTTTGGTTGAAATCCACGTGCGCGTTCTGCAAAAAGCACCATTTGCATGCACATCTTGTGGTTTTGCAGAAAACTTCATCCGCGTCTACCAAAAGATGCATGTGCATGCTTAAAACGCGTTTTCGCACAAATGCGTGCGCGGGTGCTAAAAAGAGCAGCATCGGCATGCTTAGCACGTCGTTTGGTAGAAATCCACGTGCGCGTTCTGCCAAAAGCACCATTTGCATGCACATCTTGTGGTTTTGCAGCAAACTTCATCCGCGTCTACCAAAAGATGCATGTGCATGCTTAAAACGCGTTTTCGCACAAATCCGTGCGCGGGTGCTAAAAAGAGCAGCATCGGCATGCTTAGCACGTCGTTTGGTAGAAATCCACGTGCGCGTTCTGCAAAAAGCACCATTTGCATGCACATCTTGTGGTTTTGCAGAAAACTTCATCCGCGTCTACCAAAAGATGCATGTGCATGCTTAAAACGCGTTTTCGCACAAATGCGTGCGCGGGTGCTAAAAAGAGCAGCATCGGCATGCTTAGCACGTCGTTTGGTAGAAATCCACGTGCGCGTTCTGCCAAAAGCACCATTTGCATGCACATCTTGTGGTTTTGCAGAAAACTTCATCCGCGTCTACCAAAAGATGCATGTGCATGCTTAAAACGCGTTTTCGCACAAATGCGTGCGCGGGTGCTAAAAAGAGCAGCATCGGCATGCTTAGCACGTCGTTTGGTAGAAATCCACGTGCGCGTTCTGCCAAAAGCACCATTTGCATGCACATCTTGTGGTTTTGCAGAAAACTTCATCCGCGTCTACCAAAAGATGCATGTGCATGCTTAAAACGCGTTTTCGCACAAATGCGTGCGCGGGTGCTAAAAAGAGCAGCATCGGCATGCTTAGCACGTCGTTTGGTAGAAATCCACGTGCGCGTTCTGCAAAAATCACCATTTGCATGCACATCTTGTGGTTTTGCAGAAAACTTCATCCGCGTCTACGAAAAGATGCATGTGCATGCTTAAAACGCGTTTTCGCACCAATGCGTGCGCGGGTGCTAAAAAGAGCAGCATCGGCATGCTTAGCACGTCGTTTGGTAGAAATCCACGAGCGCGTTCTGCAAAAAGCACCATTTGCATGCACATCTTGTGGTTTTGCAGAAAACTTCATCCGCGTCTACTAAAAGATGCATGTGCATGCTTAAAACGCGTTTTCGCACAAATGCGTGCGCGGGTGCTAAAAAGAGCAGCATCGGCATGCTTAGCACGTCGTTTGGTAGAAATCCACGTGCGCGTTCTGCCAAAAGCACCATTTGCATGCACATCTTGTGGTTTTGCAGAAAACTTCATCCGCGTCTACCAAAAGATGCATGTGCATGCTTAAAACGCGTTTTCGCACAAATCCGTGCGCGGGTGCTAAAAAGAGCAGCATCGGCATGCTTAGCACGTCGTTTGGTAGAAATCCACGTGCGCGTTCTGCAAAAAGCACCATTTGCATCACATCTTGTGGTTTTGCAGAAAACTTCATCCGCGTCTACCAAAAGATGCATGTGCATGCTTCAAACGCGTTTTCGCACAAATGCGTGCGCGGGTGCTAAAAAGAGTAGCATCGGCATGCTTAGCACGTCGTTTCGTAGAAATCTACGTGCGCGTTCTGCCAAAAGCACCATTTGCATGCACATCTTGTGGTTTTGCAGAAAACTTCATCCGCGTCAACCAATAGATGCATGTGCATGCTTAAAACGCGTTTTCGCACAAATCCGTGCGCGGGTGCTAAAAAGAGCAGCAACGGCATGCTTAGCACGTCGTTTGGTAGAAATCCACGTGCGCGTTCTGCAAAAAGCACCATTTGCATGCACATCTTGTGGTTTTGCAGAAAACTTCATCCGCGTCTATCAAAAGATGCATGTGCATGCTTAAAACGCGTTTTCGCACAAATCCGTGCGCGGGTGCTAAAAAGAGCAGCAACGGCATGCTTAGCACGTCGTTTGGTAGAAATCCACGTGCGCGTTCTGCAAAAAGCACCATTTGCATGCACATCTTGTGGTTTTGCAGAAAACTTCATCCGCGTCTATCAAAAGATGCATGTGCATGCTTAAAACGCGTTTTCGCACAAATGCGTGCGCGGGTGCTAAAAAGAGCAGCATCGGCATGCTTAGCACGTCGTTTGGTAGAAATCCACGTGCGCGTTCTGCCAAAAGCACCATTTGCATGCACATCTTGTGGTTTTGCAGAAAACTTCATCCGCGTCTACCAAAAGATGCATGTGCATGCTTAAAACGCGTTTTCGCACAAATCCGTGCGCGGGTGCTAAAAAGAGCAGCATCGGCAAGCTTAGCACGTCGTTTGGTAGAAATCCACGTGCGCGTTCTGCAAAAAGCACCATTTGCATGCACATCTTGTGGTTTTGCAGAAAACTTCATCCGCGTCTACCAAAAGATGCATGTGCATGCTTAAAACGCGTTTTCGCACAAATGCGTGCGCGGGTGCTAAAAAGAGCAGCATCGGCATGCTTAGCACGTCGTTTGGTAGAAATCCACGTGCGCGTTCTGCCAAAAGCACCATTTGCATGCACATTTTGTGGTTTTGCAGAAAACTTCATCCGCGTCTACCAAAAGATGCATGTGCATGCTTAAAACGCGTTCTCGCACAAATCCGTGCGCGGGTGCTAAAAAGAGCAGCATCGGCATGCTTAGCACGTTGTTTGGTAGAAATCCACGTGCGCGTTCTGCAAAAAGCACCATTTGCATGCACATCTTGTGGTTTTGCAGAAAACTTCATCCGCGTCTACCCAAAGATGCATGTGCATGCTTCAAACGCGTTTTCGCACAAATGCGTGCGCGGGTGCTAAAAAGAGTAGCATCGGCATGCTTAGCACGTCGTTTCGTAGAAATCTACGTGCGCGTTCTGCCAAAAGCACCATTTGCATGCACATCTTGTGGTTTTGCAGAAAACTTCATCCGCGTCTACCAAAAGATGCATGTGCATGCTTAAAACGCGTTTTCGCACAAATCCGTGCGCGGGTGCTAAAAAGAGCAGCAACGGCATGCTTAGCACGTCGTTTGGTAGAAATCCACGTGCGCGTTCTGCCAAAAGCACCATTTGCATGCACATCTTGTGGTTTTGCAGAAAACTTCATCCGCGTCTACCAAAAGATGCATGTGCATGCTTAAAACGCGTTTTCGCACAAATCCGTGCGCGGGTGCTCAAAAGAGCAGCATCGGCAAGCTTAGCACGTCGTTTGGTAGAAATCCACGTGCGCGTTCTGCAAAAAGCACCATTTGCATGCACATCTTGTGGTTTTGCAGAAAACTTCATCCGCGTCTACCAAAAGATGCATGTGCATGCTTAAAACGCGTTTTCGCACAAATCCGTGCGCGGGTGCTAAAAAGAGCAGCATCGGCAAGCTTAGCACGTCGTTTGGTAGAAATCCACGTGCGCGTTCTGCAAAAAGCACCATTTGCATGCACATCTTGTGGCTTTGCAGAAAACTTCATCCGCGTCTACCAAAAGATGCATGTGCATGCTTAAAACGCGTTTTCGCACAAATGCGTGCGCGGGTGCTAAAATTAGCAGCATCGGCATGCTTAGCACGTCGTTTGGTAGAAATCCACGTGCGCGTTCTGCAAAAAGCACCATTTGCATGCACATCTTGTGGTTTTGCAGAAAACTTCATCCGCGTCTACCAAAAGATGCATGTGCATGCTTCAAACGCGTTTTCGCACAAATGCGTGCGCGGGTGCTAAAAAGAGTAGCATCGGCATGCTTAGCACGTCGTTTGGTAGAAATCTACGTGCGCGTTCTGCCAAAAGCACCATTTGCATGCACATCTTGTGGTTTTGCAGAAAACTTCATCCGCGTCAACCAATAGATGCATGTGCATGCTTAAAACGCGTTTTCGCACAAATCCGTGCGCGGGTGCTAAAAAGAGCAGCAACGGCATGCTTAGCACGTCGTTTGGTAGAAATCGACGTGCGCGTTCTGCAAAAAGCACCATTTGCATGCACATCTTGTGGTTTTGCAGAAAACTTCATCCGCGTCTATCAAAAGATGCATGCGCATGCTTAAAACGCGTTTTCGCACAAATGCGTGCGCGGGTGCTAAAAAGAGCAGCATCGGCATGCTTAGCACGTCGTTTGGTAGAAATCCACGTGCGCGTTCTGCCAAAGGCACCATTTGCATGCACATCTTGTGGTTTTGCAGAAAACTTCATCCGCGTCTACCAAAAGATGCATGTGCATGCTTAAAACGCGTTTTCGCACAAATCCGTGCGCGGGTGCTAAAAAGAGCAGCATCGGCAAGCTTAGCACGTCGTTTGGTAGAAATCCACGTGCGCGTTCTGCAAAAAGCACCATTTGCATGCACTGTTGTGGCTTTGCAGAAAACTTCATCCGCGTCTACCAAAAGATGCATGTGCATGCTTAAAACGCGTTTTCGCACAAATGCGTGCGCGGGTGCTAAAAAGAGCAGCATCGGCATGCTTAGCACGTCGTTTGGTAGAAATCCACGTGCGCGTTCTGCAAAAAGCACCATTTGCATGCACATCTTGTGGTTTTGCAGAAAACTTCATCCGCGTCTACCAAAAGATGCATGTGCATGCTTAAAACGCGTTTTCGCACAAATCCGTGCGCGGGTGCTAAAAAGAGCAGCATCGGCATGCTTAGCACGTCGTTTGGTAGAAATCCACGTGCGCGTTCTGCAAAAAGCACCATTTGCATGCACATCTTGTGGTTTTGCAGAAAACTTCATCCGCGTCTACCAAAAGATGCATGTGCATGCTTAAAACGCGTTTTCGCACAAATGCGTGCGCGGGTGCTAAAAAGAGCAGCATCGGCATGCTTAGCACGTCGTTTGGTAGAAATCCACGAGCGCGTTCTGCAAAAAGCACCATTTGCATGCACATCTTGTGGTTTTGCAGAAAACTTCATCCGCGTCTACCAAAAGATGCATGTGCATGCTTAAAACGCGTTTTCGCACAAATGCGTGCGCGGGTGCTAAAAATAGCAGCATCGGCATGCTTAGCACGTCGTTTGGTAGAAATCCACGTGCGCGTTCTGCAAAAAGCACCATTTGCATGCACATCTTGTGGTTTTGCAGAAAACTTCATCCGCGTCTACCAAAAGATGCATGTGCATGCTTAAAACGCGTTTTCGCACAAATCCGTGCGCGGGTGCTAAAAAGAGCAGCATCGGCATGCTTAGCACGTCGTTTGGTAGAAATCCACGAGCGCGTTCTGCAAAAAGCACCATTTGCATGCACATCTTGTGGTTTTGCAGAAAACTTCATCCGCGTCTACCAAAAGATGCATGTGCATGCTTAAAACGCGTTTTCGCACAAATGCGTGCGCGGGTGCTAAAAAGAGCAGCATCGGCATGCTTAGCACGTCGTTTGGTAGAAATCCACGTGCGCGTT
Organism: Dermacentor andersoni; assembly: GCF_023375885.2. Taxonomy (NCBI): domain Eukaryota; kingdom Metazoa; phylum Arthropoda; class Arachnida; order Ixodida; family Ixodidae; genus Dermacentor; species Dermacentor andersoni. The sequence continues at coordinate 104,745 of NW_027314829.1, forward strand.
CTGCCAAAAGCACCATTTGCATGCACATCTTGTGGTTTTGCAGAAAACTTCATCCGCGTCTACCAAAAGATGCATGTGCATGCTTAAAACGCGTTTTCGCACAAATCCGTGCGCGGGTGCTAAAAAGAGCAGCATCGGCATGCTTAGCACGTCGTTTGGTAGAAATCCACGTGCGCGTTCTGCCAAAAGCACCATTTGCATGCACATATTGTGGTTTTGCAGAAAACTTCATCCGCGTCTACCAAAAGATGCATGTGCATGCTTAAAACGCGTTTTCGCACAAATCCGTGCGCGGGTGCTAAAAAGAGCAGCATCGGCATGCTTAGCACGTCGTTTGGTAGAAATCCACGTGCGCGTTCTGCCAAAAGCACCATTTGCATGCACATCTTGTGGTTTTGCAGAAAACTTCATCCGCGTCTACCAAAAGATGCATGTGCATGCTTAAAACGCGTTTTCGCACAAATCCGTGCGCGGGTGCTAAAAAGAGCAGCATCGGCATGCTTAGCACGTCGTTTGGTAGAAATCCACGTGCGCGTTCTGCCAAAAGCACCATTTGCATGCACATATTGTGGTTTTGCAGAAAACTTCATCCGCGTCTACCAAAAGATGCATGTGCATGCTTAAAACGCGTTTTCGCACAAATCCGTGCGCGGGTGCTAAAAAGAGCAGCATCGGCATGCTTAGCACGTCGTTTGGTAGAAATCCACGTGCGCGTTCTGCAAAAAGCACCATTTGCATGCACATCTTGTGGTTTTGCAGAAAACTTCATCCGCGTCTACCAAAAGATGCATGTGCATGCTTAAAACGTGTTTTCGCACAAATGCGTGCGCGGGTGCTAAAAAGAGCAGCATCGGCATGCTTAGCACGTTGTTTGGTAGAAATCCACGTGCGCGTTCTGCAAAAAGCACCATTTGCATGCACATCTTGTGGTTTTGCAGAAAACTTCATCCGCGTCTACCAAAAGATGCATGTGCATGCTTAAAACGCGTTTTCGCACAAATCCGTGCGGGGGTGCTAAAAAGAGCAGCATCGGCATGCTTAGCACGTCGTTTGGTAGAAATCCACGTGCGCGTTCTGCAAAAAGCACCATTTGCATGCACATCTTGTGGTTTTGCAGAAAACTTCATCCGCGTCTACCAAAAGATGCATGTGCATGCTTAAAACGCGTTTTCGCACAAATGCGTGCGCGGGTGCTAAAAATAGCAGCATCGGCATGCTTAGCACGTCGTTTGGTAGAAATCCACGTGCGCGTTCTGCAAAAAGCACCATTTGCATGCACATCTTGTGGTTTTGCAGAAAACTTCATCCGCGTCTACCAAAAGATGCATGTGCATGCTTAAAACGCGTTTTCGCACATATCCGTGCGCGGGTGCTAAAAAGAGCAGCATCGGCAAGCTTAGCACGTCGTTTGGTAGAAATCCACGTGCGCGTTCTGCAAAAAGCACCATTTTCATGCACATCTTGTGGTTTTGCAGAAAACTTCATCCGCGTCTACCAAAAGATGCATGTGCATGCTTAAAACGCGTTTTCGCACAAATGCGTGCGCGGGTGCTAAAAAGAGCAGCATCGGCATGCTTAGCACGTCGTTTGGTAGAAATCCACGTGCGCGTTCTGCAAAAAGCACCATTTGCATGCACATCTTGTGGTTTTGCAGAAAACTTCATCCGCGTCTACCAAAAGATGCATGTGCATGCTTAAAACGCGTTTTCGCACAAATCCGTGCGCGGTTGCTAAAAAGAGCAGCATCGGCATGCTTAGCACGTCGTTTGGTAGAAATCCACGTGCGCATTCTGCCAAAAGCACCATTTGCATGCACATCTTGTGGTTTTGCAGAAAACTTCATCCGCGTCTACCAAAAGATGCATGTGCATGCTTATAACGCGTTCTCGCACAAATCCGTGCGCGGGTGCTAAAAAGAGCAGCATCGGCATGCTTAGCACGTCGTTAGGTAGAAATCCACGTGCGCGTTCTGCAAAAAGCACCATTTGCATGCACATCTTGTGGTTTTGCAGAAAACTTCATCCGGGTCTACCGAATGATGCATGTGCATGCTTAAAACGCGTTTTCGCACAAATGCGTGCGCGGGTGCTAAAAAGAGCAGCATCGGCATGCTTAGCACGTCGTTTGGTAGAAGTCCACGAGCGCGTTCTGCAAAAAGCACCATTTGCATGCACATCTTGTGGTTTTGCAGAAAACTTCATCCGCGTCTACCAAAAGATGCATGTGCATGCTTAAAACGCGTTTTCGCACAAATGCGTGCGCGGGTGCTAAAAAGAGCAGCATCGGCATGCTTAGCACATCGTTTGGTTGAAATCCACGTGCGCGTTCTGCAAAAAGCACCATTTGCATGCACATCTTGTGGTTTTGCAGAAAACTTCATCCGCGTCTACCAAAAGATGCATGTGCATGCTTAAAACGCGTTTTCGCACAAATGCGTGCGCGGGTGCTAAAAAGAGCAGCATCGGCATGCTTAGCACGTCGTTTGGTAGAAATCCACGTGCGCGTTCTGCCAAAAGCACCATTTGCATGCACATCTTGTGGTTTTGCAGCAAACTTCATCCGCGTCTACCAAAAGATGCATGTGCATGCTTAAAACGCGTTTTCGCACAAATCCGTGCGCGGGTGCTAAAAAGAGCAGCATCGGCATGCTTAGCACGTCGTTTGGTAGAAATCCACGTGCGCGTTCTGCAAAAAGCACCATTTGCATGCACATCTTGTGGTTTTGCAGAAAACTTCATCCGCGTCTACCAAAAGATGCATGTGCATGCTTAAAACGCGTTTTCGCACAAATGCGTGCGCGGGTGCTAAAAAGAGCAGCATCGGCATGCTTAGCACGTCGTTTGGTAGAAATCCACGTGCGCGTTCTGCCAAAAGCACCATTTGCATGCACATCTTGTGGTTTTGCAGAAAACTTCATCCGCGTCTACCAAAAGATGCATGTGCATGCTTAAAACGCGTTTTCGCACAAATGCGTGCGCGGGTGCTAAAAAGAGCAGCATCGGCATGCTTAGCACGTCGTTTGGTAGAAATCCACGTGCGCGTTCTGCCAAAAGCACCATTTGCATGCACATCTTGTGGTTTTGCAGAAAACTTCATCCGCGTCTACCAAAAGATGCATGTGCATGCTTAAAACGCGTTTTCGCACAAATGCGTGCGCGGGTGCTAAAAAGAGCAGCATCGGCATGCTTAGCACGTCGTTTGGTAGAAATCCACGTGCGCGTTCTGCAAAAATCACCATTTGCATGCACATCTTGTGGTTTTGCAGAAAACTTCATCCGCGTCTACGAAAAGATGCATGTGCATGCTTAAAACGCGTTTTCGCACCAATGCGTGCGCGGGTGCTAAAAAGAGCAGCATCGGCATGCTTAGCACGTCGTTTGGTAGAAATCCACGAGCGCGTTCTGCAAAAAGCACCATTTGCATGCACATCTTGTGGTTTTGCAGAAAACTTCATCCGCGTCTACTAAAAGATGCATGTGCATGCTTAAAACGCGTTTTCGCACAAATGCGTGCGCGGGTGCTAAAAAGAGCAGCATCGGCATGCTTAGCACGTCGTTTGGTAGAAATCCACGTGCGCGTTCTGCCAAAAGCACCATTTGCATGCACATCTTGTGGTTTTGCAGAAAACTTCATCCGCGTCTACCAAAAGATGCATGTGCATGCTTAAAACGCGTTTTCGCACAAATCCGTGCGCGGGTGCTAAAAAGAGCAGCATCGGCATGCTTAGCACGTCGTTTGGTAGAAATCCACGTGCGCGTTCTGCAAAAAGCACCATTTGCATCACATCTTGTGGTTTTGCAGAAAACTTCATCCGCGTCTACCAAAAGATGCATGTGCATGCTTAAAACGCGTTTTCGCACAAATGCGTGCGCGGGTGCTAAAAATAGCAGCATCGGCATGCTTAGCACGTCGTTTGGTAGAAATCCACGTGCGCGTTCTGCAAAAAGCACCATTTGCATGCACATCTTGTGGTTTTGCAGAAAACTTCATCCGCGTCTACCAAAAGATGCATGTGCATGCTTCAAACGCGTTTTCGCACAAATGCGTGCGCGGGTGCTAAAAAGAGTAGCATCGGCATGCTTAGCACGTCGTTTCGTAGAAATCTACGTGCGCGTTCTGCCAAAAGCACCATTTGCATGCACATCTTGTGGTTTTGCAGAAAACTTCATCCGCGTCAACCAATAGATGCATGTGCATGCTTAAAACGCGTTTTCGCACAAATCCGTGCGCGGGTGCTAAAAAGAGCAGCAACGGCATGCTTAGCACGTCGTTTGGTAGAAATCCACGTGCGCGTTCTGCAAAAAGCACCATTTGCATGCACATCTTGTGGTTTTGCAGAAAACTTCATCCGCGTCTATCAAAAGATGCATGTGCATGCTTAAAACGCGTTTTCGCACAAATCCGTGCGCGGGTGCTAAAAAGAGCAGCAACGGCATGCTTAGCACGTCGTTTGGTAGAAATCCACGTGCGCGTTCTGCAAAAAGCACCATTTGCATGCACATCTTGTGGTTTTGCAGAAAACTTCATCCGCGTCTATCAAAAGATGCATGTGCATGCTTAAAACGCGTTTTCGCACAAATGCGTGCGCGGGTGCTAAAAAGAGCAGCATCGGCATGCTTAGCACGTCGTTTGGTAGAAATCCACGTGCGCGTTCTGCCAAAAGCACCATTTGCATGCACATCTTGTGGTTTTGCAGAAAACTTCATCCGCGTCTACCAAAAGATGCATGTGCATGCTTAAAACGCGTTTTCGCACAAATCCGTGCGCGGGTGCTAAAAAGAGCAGCATCGGCAAGCTTAGCACGTCGTTTGGTAGAAATCCACGTGCGCGTTCTGCAAAAAGCACCATTTGCATGCACATCTTGTGGTTTTGCAGAAAACTTCATCCGCGTCTACCAAAAGATGCATGTGCATGCTTAAAACGCGTTTTCGCACAAATGCGTGCGCGGGTGCTAAAAAGAGCAGCATCGGCATGCTTAGCACGTTGTTTGGTAGAAATCCACGTGCGCGTTCTGCAAAAAGCACCATTTGCATGCACATCTTGTGGTTTTGCAGAAAACTTCATCCGCGTCTACCCAAAGATGCATGTGCATGCTTCAAACGCGTTTTCGCACAAATGCGTGCGCGGGTGCTAAAAAGAGTAGCATCGGCATGCTTAGCACGTCGTTTCGTAGAAATCTACGTGCGCGTTCTGCCAAAAGCACCATTTGCATGCACATCTTGTGGTTTTGCAGAAAACTTCATCCGCGTCTACCAAAAGATGCATGTGCATGCTTAAAACGCGTTTTCGCACAAATCCGTGCGCGGGTGCTAAAAAGAGCAGCAACGGCATGCTTAGCACGTCGTTTGGTAGAAATCCACGTGCGCGTTCTGCCAAAAGCACCATTTGCATGCACATCTTGTGGTTTTGCAGAAAACTTCATCCGCGTCTACCAAAAGATGCATGTGCATGCTTAAAACGCGTTTTCGCACAAATCCGTGCGCGGGTGCTAAAAAGAGCAGCATCGGCAAGCTTAGCACGTCGTTTGGTAGAAATCCACGTGCGCGTTCTGCAAAAAGCACCATTTGCATGCACATCTTGTGGTTTTGCAGAAAACTTCATCCGCGTCTACCAAAAGATGCATGTGCATGCTTAAAACGCGTTTTCGCACAAATCCGTGCGCGGGTGCTAAAAAGAGCAGCATCGGCAAGCTTAGCACGTCGTTTGGTAGAAATCCACGTGCGCGTTCTGCAAAAAGCACCATTTGCATGCACATCTTGTGGCTTTGCAGAAAACTTCATCCGCGTCTACCAAAAGATGCATGTGCATGCTTAAAACGCGTTTTCGCACAAATGCGTGCGCGGGTGCTAAAATTAGCAGCATCGGCATGCTTAGCACGTCGTTTGGTAGAAATCCACGTGCGCGTTCTGCAAAAAGCACCATTTGCATGCACATCTTGTGGTTTTGCAGAAAACTTCATCCGCGTCTACCAAAAGATGCATGTGCATGCTTCAAACGCGTTTTCGCACAAATGCGTGCGCGGGTGCTAAAAAGAGTAGCATCGGCATGCTTAGCACGTCGTTTGGTAGAAATCTACGTGCGCGTTCTGCCAAAAGCACCATTTGCATGCACATCTTGTGGTTTTGCAGAAAACTTCATCCGCGTCAACCAATAGATGCATGTGCATGCTTAAAACGCGTTTTCGCACAAATCCGTGCGCGGGTGCTAAAAAGAGCAGCAACGGCATGCTTAGCACGTCGTTTGGTAGAAATCGACGTGCGCGTTCTGCAAAAAGCACCATTTGCATGCACATCTTGTGGTTTTGCAGAAAACTTCATCCGCGTCTATCAAAAGATGCATGCGCATGCTTAAAACGCGTTTTCGCACAAATGCGTGCGCGGGTGCTAAAAAGAGCAGCATCGGCATGCTTAGCACGTCGTTTGGTAGAAATCCACGTGCGCGTTCTGCCAAAAGCACCATTTGCATGCACATCTTGTGGTTTTGCAGAAAACTTCATCCGCGTCTACCAAAAGATGCATGTGCATGCTTAAAACGCGTTTTCGCACAAATCCGTGCGCGGGTGCTAAAAAGAGCAGCATCGGCAAGCTTAGCACGTCGTTTGGTAGAAATCCACGTGCGCGTTCTGCAAAAAGCACCATTTGCATGCACTGTTGTGGCTTTGCAGAAAACTTCATCCGCGTCTACCAAAAGATGCATGTGCATGCTTAAAACGCGTTTTCGCACAAATGCGTGCGCGGGTGCTAAAAAGAGCAGCATCGGCATGCTTAGCACGTCGTTTGGTAGAAATCCACGTGCGCGTTCTGCAAAAAGCACCATTTGCATGCACATCTTGTGGTTTTGCAGAAAACTTCATCCGCGTCTACCAAAAGATGCATGTGCATGCTTAAAACGCGTTTTCGCACAAATCCGTGCGCGGGTGCTAAAAAGAGCAGCATCGGCATGCTTAGCACGTCGTTTGGTAGAAATCCACGTGCGCGTTCTGCAAAAAGCACCATTTGCATGCACATCTTGTGGTTTTGCAGAAAACTTCATCCGCGTCTACCAAAAGATGCATGTGCATGCTTAAAACGCGTTTTCGCACAAATGCGTGCGCGGGTGCTAAAAAGAGCAGCATCGGCATGCTTAGCACGTCGTTTGGTAGAAATCCACGAGCGCGTTCTGCAAAAAGCACCATTTGCATGCACATCTTGTGGTTTTGCAGAAAACTTCATCCGCGTCTACCAAAAGATGCATGTGCATGCTTAAAACGCGTTTTCGCACAAATGCGTGCGCGGGTGCTAAAAAGAGCAGCATCGGCATGCTTAGCACGTCGTTTGGTAGAAATCCACGTGCGCGTTCTGCCAAAAGCACCATTTGCATGCACATCTTGTGGTTTTGCAGAAAACTTCATCCGCGTCTACCAAAAGATGCATGTGCATGCTTAAAACGCGTTTTCGCACAAATCCGTGCGCGGGTGCTAAAAAGAGCAGCATCGGCATGCTTAGCACGTCGCTTGGTAGAAATCCACGTGCGCGTTCTGCAAAAAGCACCATTTGTATGCACATCTTGTGGTTTTGCAAAAAACTTCATCCGCGTCTACCAAAAGATGCATGTGCATGCTTAAAACGCGTTTTCGCACAAATGCGTGCGCGGGTGCTAAAAAGAGCAGCATCGGCATGCTTAGCACGTTGTTTGGTAGAAATCCACGTGCGCGTTCTGCAAAAAGCACCATTTGCATGCACATCTTGTGGTTTTGCAGAAAACTTCATCCGCGTCTACCAAAAGATGCATGTGCATGCTTAAAACGCGTTTTCGCACAAATCCGTGCGCGGGTGCTAAAAAGAGCAGCATCGGCATGCTTAGCACGTCGTTTGGTAGAAATCCACGTGCGCGTTCTGCAAAAAGCACCATTTGCATGCACATCTTGTGGTTTTGCAGAAAACTTCATCCGCGTCTACCAAAAGATGCATGTGCATGCTTAAAACGCGTTTTCGCACAAATGCGTGCGCGGGTGCTAAAAAGAGCAGCATCGGCATGCTTAGCACGTCGTTTGGTAGAAATCTACGTGCGCGTTCTGCCAAAAGCACCATTTGCATGCACATCTTGTGGTTTTGCAGAAAACTTCATCCGCGTCTACCAAAAGATGCATGTGCATGCTTAAAACGCGTTTTCGCACAAATCCGTGCGCGGGTGCTAAAAAGAGCAGCATCGGCATGCTTAGCACGTCGTTTGGTAGAAATATACGTGCGCGTTCTGCCAAAAGCACCATTTGCATGCACATCTTGTGGTTTTGCAGAAAACTTCATCCGCGTCTACCAAAAGATGCATGTGCATGCTTAAAACGCGTTTTCGCACAAATCCGTGCGCGGGTGCTAAAAAGAGCAGCATCGGCATGCTTAGCACGTCGTTTGGTAGAAATCCACGTGCGCGTTCTGCAAAAAGCACCATTTGCATGCACATCTTGTGGTTTTGCAGAAAACTTCATCCGCGTCTACCAAAAGATGCATGTGCATGCTTAAAACGCGTTTTCGCACAAATGCGTGCGCGGGTGCTAAAAAGAGCAGCATCGGCATGCTTAGCACGTCGTTTGGTAGAAATCCACGTGCGCGTTCTGCCAAAAGCACCATTTGCATGCACATCTTGTGGTTTTGCAGAAAACTTCATCCGCGTCTACCAAAAGATGCATGTGCATGCATAAAACGCGTTTTCGCACAAATCCGTGCGCGGGTGCTAAAAAGAGCAGCATCGGCAAGCTTAGCACATCGTTTGGTAGAAATCCACGTGCGCGTTCTGCAAAACGCACCATTTGCATGCACATCTTGTGGTTTTGCAGAAAACTTCATCCGCGTCTACCAAAAGATGCATGTGCATGCTTAAAACGCGTTTTCGCACAAATGCGTGCGCGGGTGCTAAAAAGAGCAGCATCGGCATGCTTAGCACGTCGTTTGGTAGAAATCCACGTGCGCGTTCTGCAAAAAGCACCATTTGCATGCACATCTTGTGGTTTTGCAGAAAACTTCATCCGCGTCTACCAAAAGATGCATGTGCATGCTTAAAACGCGTTTTCGCACAAATCCGTGCGCGGGTGCTAAAAAGAGCAGCATCGGCAAGCTTAGCACGTCGTTTGGTAGAAATCCACGTGCGCGTTCTGCAAAAAGCACCATTTGCATGCACATCTTGTGGTTTTGCAGAAAACTTCATCCGCGTCTACCAAAAGATGCATGTGCATGCTTAAAACGCGTTTTCGCACAAATCCGTGCGCGGGTGCTAAAAAGAGCAGCATCGGCAAGCTTAGCACGTCGTTTGGTAGAAATCCACGTGCGCGTTCTGCAAAAAGCACCATTTGCATGCACATCTTGTGGCTTTGCAGAAAACTTCATCCGCGTCTACCAAAAGATGCATGTGCATGCTTAAAACGCGTTTTCGCACAAATGCGTGCGCGGGTGCTAAAATTAGCAGCATCGGCATGCTTAGCACGTCGTTTGGTAGAAATCCACGTGCGCGTTCTGCAAAAAGCACCATTTGCATGCACATCTTGTGGTTTTGCAGAAAACTTCATCCGCGTCTACCAAAAGATGCATGTGCATGCTTCAAACGCGTTTTCGCACAAATGCGTGCGCGGGTGCTAAAAAGAGTAGCATCGGCATGCTTAGCACGTCGTTTGGTAGAAATCTACGTGCGCGTTCTGCCAAAAGCACCATTTGCATGCACATCTTGTGGTTTTGCAGAAAACTTCATCCGCGTCAACCAATAGATGCATGTGCATGCTTAAAACGCGTTTTCGCACAAATCCGTGCGCGGGTGCTAAAAAGAGCAGCAACGGCATGCTTAGCACGTCGTTTGGTAGAAATCGACGTGCGCGTTCTGCAAAAAGCACCATTTGCATGCACATCTTGTGGTTTTGCAGAAAACTTCATCCGCGTCTATCAAAAGATGCATGCGCATGCTTAAAACGCGTTTTCGCACAAATGCGTGCGCGGGTGCTAAAAAGAGCAGCATCGGCATGCTTAGCACGTCGTTTGGTAGAAATCCACGTGCGCGTTCTGCCAAAAGCACCATTTGCATGCACATCTTGTGGTTTTGCAGAAAACTTCATCCGCGTCTACCAAAAGATGCATGTGCATGCTTAAAACGCGTTTTCGCACAAATCCGTGCGCGGGTGCTAAAAAGAGCAGCATCGGCAAGCTTAGCACGTCGTTTGGTAGAAATCCACGTGCGCGTTCTGCAAAAAGCACCATTTGCATGCACTGTTGTGGCTTTGCAGAAAACTTCATCCGCGTCTACCAAAAGATGCATGTGCATGCTTAAAACGCGTTTTCGCACAAATGCGTGCGCGGGTGCTAAAAAGAGCAGCATCGGCATGCTTAGCACGTCGTTTGGTAGAAATCCACGTGCGCGTTCTGCAAAAAGCACCATTTGCATGCACATCTTGTGGTTTTGCAGAAAACTTCATCCGCGTCTACCAAAAGATGCATGTGCATGCTTAAAACGCGTTTTCGCACAAATCCTGCGCGGGTGCTAAAAAGAGCAGCATCGGCATGCTTAGCACGTCGTTTGGTAGAAATCCACGTGCGCGTTCTGCAAAAAGCACCATTTGCATGCACATCTTGTGGTTTTGCAGAAAACTTCATCCGCGTCTACCAAAAGATGCATGTGCATGCTTAAAACGCGTTTTCGCACAAATGCGTGCGCGGGTGCTAAAAAGAGCAGCATCGGCATGCTTAGCACGTCGTTTGGTAGAAATCCACGAGCGCGTTCTGCAAAAAGCACCATTTGCATGCACATCTTGTGGTTTTGCAGAAAACTTCATCCGCGTCTACCAAAAGATGCATGTGCATGCTTAAAACGCGTTTTCGCACAAATGCGTGCGCGGGTGCTAAAAAGAGCAGCATCGGCATGCTTAGCACGTCGTTTGGTAGAAATCCACGTGCGCGTTCTGCCAAAAGCACCATTTGCATGCACGTCTTGTGGTTTTGCAGAAAACTTCATCCGCGTCTACCAAAAGATGCATGTGCATGCTTAAAACGCGTTTTCGCACAAATCCGTGCGCGGGTGCTAAAAAGAGCAGCATCGGCATGCTTAGCACGTCGCTTGGTAGAAATCCACGTGCGCGTTCTGCAAAAAGCACCATTTGTATGCACATCTTGTGGTTTTGCAAAAAACTTCATCCGCGTCTACCAAAAGATGCATGTGCATGCTTAAAACGCGTTTTCGCACAAATCCGTGCGCGGGTGCTAAAAAGAGCAGCATCGGCATGCTTAGCACGTCGTTTGGTAGAAATCCACGTGCGCGTTCTGCAAAAAGCACCATTTGCATGCACATCTTGTGGTTTTGCAGAAAACTTCATCCGCGTCTACCAAAAGATGCATGTGCATGCTTAAAACGCGTTTTCGCACAAATGCGTGCGCGGGTGCTAAAAAGAGCAGCATCGGCATGCTTAGCACGTCGTTTGGTAGAAATCCACGAGCGCGTTCTGCAAAAAGCACCATTTGCATGCACATCTTGTGGTTTTGCAGAAAACTTCATCCGCGTCTACCAAAAGATGCATGTGCATGCTTAAAACGCGTTTTCGCACAAATGCGTGCGCGGGTGCTAAAAAGAGCAGCATCGGCATGCTTAGCACGTCGTTTGGTAGAAATCCACGTGCGCGTTCTGCCAAAAGCACCATTTGCATGCACGTCTTGTGGTTTTGCAGAAAACTTCATCCGCGTCTACCAAAAGATGCATGTGCATGCTTAAAACGCGTTTTCGCACAAATCCGTGCGCGGGTGCTAAAAAGAGCAGCATCGGCATGCTTAGCACGTCGCTTGGTAGAAATCCACGTGCGCGTTCTGCAAAAAGCACCATTTGTATGCACATCTTGTGGTTTTGCAAAAAACTTCATCCGCGTCTACCAAAAGATGCATGTGCATGCTTAAAACGCGTTTTCGCACAAATGCGTGCGCGGGTGCTAAAAAGAGCAGCATCGGCATGCTTAGCACGTTGTTTGGTAGAAATCCACGTGCGCGTTCTGCAAAAAGCACCATTTGCATGCACATCTTGTGGTTTTGCAGAAAACTTCATCCGCGTCTACCAAAAGATGCATGTGCATGCTTAAAACGCGTTTTCGCACAAATCCGTGCGCGGGTGCTAAAAAGAGCAGCATCGGCATGCTTAGCACGTCGTTTGGTAGAAATCCACGTGCGCGTTCTGCAAAAAGCACCATTTGCATGCACATCTTGTGGTTTTGCAGAAAACTTCATCCGCGTCTACCAAAAGATGCATGTGCATGCTTAAAACGCGTTTTCGCACAAATGCGTGCGCGGGTGCTAAAAAGAGCAGCATCGGCATGCTTAGCACGTCGTTTGGTAGAAATCTACGTGCGCGTTCTGCCAAAAGCACCATTTGCATGCACATCTTGTGGTTTTGCAGAAAACTTCATCCGCGTCTACCAAAAGATGCATGTGCATGCTTAAAACGCGTTTTCGCACAAATCCGTGCGCGGGTGCTAAAAAGAGCAGCATCGGCATGCTTAGCACGTCGTTTGGTAGAAATATACGTGCGCGTTCTGCCAAAAGCACCATTTGCATGCACATCTTGTGGTTTTGCAGAAAACTTCATCCGCGTCTACCAAAAGATGCATGTGCATGCTTAAAACGCGTTTTCGCACAAATCCGTGCGCGGGTGCTAAAAAGAGCAGCATCGGCATGCTTAGCACGTCGTTTGGTAGAAATCCACGTGCGCGTTCTGCAAAAAGCACCATTTGCATGCACATCTTGTGGTTTTGCAGAAAACTTCATCCGCGTCTACCAAAAGATGCATGTGCATGCTTAAAACGCGTTTTCGCACAAATGCGTGCGCGGGTGCTAAAAAGAGCAGCATCGGCATGCTTAGCACGTCGTTTGGTAGAAATCCACGTGCGCGTTCTGCCAAAAGCACCATTTGCATGCACATCTTGTGGTTTTGCAGAAAACTTCATCCGCGTCTACCAAAAGATGCATGTGCATGCATAAAACGCGTTTTCGCACAAATCCGTGCGCGGGTGCTAAAAAGAGCAGCATCGGCAAGCTTAGCACATCGTTTGGTAGAAATCCACGTGCGCGTTCTGCAAAACGCACCATTTGCATGCACATCTTGTGGTTTTGCAGAAAACTTCATCCGCGTCTACCAAAAGATGCATGTGCATGCTTAAAACGCGTTTTCGCACAAATGCGTGCGCGGGTGCTAAAAAGAGCAGCATCGGCATGCTTAGCACGTCGTTTGGTAGAAATCCACGTGCGCGTTCTGCAAAAAGCACCATTTGCATGCACATCTTGTGGTTTTGCAGAAACCTTCATCCGCGTCTACCAAAAGATGCATGTGCATGCTTAAAACGCGTTTTCGCACAAATGCGTGCGCGGGTGCTAAAAAGAGCAGCATCGGCATGCTTAGCACGTCGTTTGGTAGAAATCCACGTGCGCGTTCTGCAAAAAGCACCATTTGCATGCACATCTTGTGGTTTTGCAGAAAACTTCATCCGCGTCTACCAAAAGATGCATGTGCATGCTTAAAACGCGTTTTCGCACAAATGCGTGCGCGGGTGCTAAAAAGAGCAGCATCGGCATGCTTAGCACGTCGTTTGGTAGAAATCCACGTGCGCGTTCTGCCAAAAGCACCATTTGCATGCACATCTTGTGGTTTTGCAGAAAACTTCATCCGCGTCTACCAAAAGATGCATGTGCATGATTAAAACGCGTTTTCGCACAAATGCGTGCGCGGGTGCTAAAAAGAGCAGCATCGGCATGCTTAGCACGTCGTTTGGTAGAAATCCACGTGCGCGTTCTGCAAAAAGCACCATTTGCATGCACATCTTGTGGTTTTGCAGAAAACTTCATCCGCGTCTACCAAAAGATGCATGTGCATGCTTAAAACGCGTTTTCGCACAAATGCGTGCGCGGGTGCTAAAAAGAGCAGCATCGGCATGCTTAGCACGTCGTTTGGTAGAAATCCACGTGCGCGTTCTGCCAAAAGCACCATTTGCATGCACATCTTGTGGTTTTGCAGAAAACTTCATCCGCGTCTACCAAAAGATGCATGTGCATGATTAAAACGCGTTTTCGCACAAATGCGTGCGCGGGTGCTAAAAAGAGCAGCATCGGCATGCTTAGCACGTCGTTTGGTAGAAATCCACGTGCGCGTTCTGCAAAAAGCACCATTTGCATGCACATCTTGTGGTTTTGCAGAAAACTTCATCCGCGTCTACCAAAAGATGCATGTGCATGCTTAAAACGCGTTTTCGCACAAATGCGTGCGCGGGTGCTAAAAAGAGCAGCATCGGCATGCTTAGCACGTCGTTTGGTAGAAATCCACGTGCGCGTTCAGCCAAAAGCACCATTTGCATGCACATCTTGTGGTTTTGCAGCAAACTTCATCCGCGTCTACCAAAAGATGCATGTGCATGCTTAAAACGCGTTTTCGCACAAATCCGTGCGCGGGTGCTAAAAAGAGCAGCATCGGCATGCTTAGCACGTCGTTTGGTAGAAATCCACGTGCGCGTTCTGCAAAAAGCACCATTTGCATGCACATCTTGTGGTTTTGCAGAAAACTTCATCCGCGTCTACCAAAAGATGCATGTGCATGCTTAAAACGCGTTTTCGCACAAATGCGTGCGCGGGTGCTAAAAAGAGCAGCATCGGCATGCTTAGCACGTCGTTTGGTAGAAATCCACGTGCGCGTTCTGCCAAAAGCACCATTTGCATGCACATCTTGTGGTTTTGCAGAAAACTTCATCCGCGTCTACCAAAAGATGCATGTGCATGCTTAAAACGCGTTTTCGCACAAATCCGTGCGCGGGTGCTAAAAAGAGCAGCATCGGCATGCTTAGCACGTCGTTTGGTAGAAATCCACGTGCGCGTTCTGCAAAAAGCAACCATTTGCATGCACATCTTGTGGTTTTGCAGAAAACTTCATCCGCGTCTACCAAAAGATGCATGTGCATGCTTAAAACGCGTTTTCGCACAAATCCGTGCGCGGGTGCTAAAAAGAGCAGCATCGGCATGCTTAGCACGTCGTTTGGTAGAAATCCACGTGCGCGTTCTGCCAAAAGCACCATTTGCATGCACATCTTGTGGTTTTGCGGAAAACTTCATCCGCGTCTACCAAAATATGCATGTGCATGCTTAAAACGCGTTTTCGCACAAATCCGTGCGCGGGTGCTAAAAAGAGCAGCATCGGCATGCTTAGCACGTCGTTTGGTAGAAATCCACGTGCGCGTTCTGCCAAAAGCACCATTTGCATGCACATCTTGTGGTTTTGCAGAAAACTTCATCCGCGTCTACCAAAAGATGCATGTGCATGCTTAAAACGCGTTTTCGCACAAATCCGTGCGCGGGTGCTAAAAAGAGCAGCATCGGCATGCTTAGCACGTCGTTTGGTAGAAATCCACGTGCGCGTTCTGCCAAAAGCACCATTTGCATGCACATCTTGTGGTTTTGCGGAAAACTTCATCCGCGTCTACCAAAAGATGCATGTGCATGCTTAAAACGCGTTTTCGCACAAATCCGTGCGCGGGTGCTAAAAAGAGCAGCATCGGCATGCTTAGCACGTCGTTTGGTAGAAATCCACGTGCGCGTTCTGCCAAAAGCACCATTTGCATGCACATCTTGTGGTTTTGCAGAAAACTTCATCCGCGTCTACCAAACGATGCATGTGCATGCTTAAAACGCGTTTTCGCACAAATCCGTGCGCGGGTGCTAAAAAGAGCAGCATAGGCATGCTTAGCACGTCGTTTGGTAGAAATCCACGTGCGCGTTCTGCCAAAAGCACCATTTGCATGCACATCTTGTGGTTTTGCAGAAAACTTCATCCGCGTCTACCAAAAGATGCATGTGCATGCTTAAAACGCGTTTTCGCACAAATCCGTGCGCGGGTGCTAAAAAGAGCAGCATCGGCATGCTTAGCACGTCGTTTGGTAGAAATCCACGTGCGCGTTCTGCCAAAAGCACCATTTGCATGCACATCTTGTGGTTTTGCAGAAAACTTCATCCGCGTCTACCAAAAGATGCATGTGCATGCTTAAAACGCGTTTTCGCACAAATCCGTGCGCGGGTGCTAAAAAGAGCAGCATCGGCATGCTTAGCACGTCGTTTGGTAGAAATCCACGTGCGCGTTCTGCCAAAAGCACCATTTGCATGCACATCTTGTGGTTTTGCAGAAAACTTCATCCGCGTCTACCAAAAGATGCATGTGCATGCTTAAAACGCGTTTTCGCACAAATCCGTGCGCGGGTGCTAAAAAGAGCAGCATCGGCATGCTTAGCACGTCGTTTGGTAGAAATTCACGTGCGCGTTCTGCCAAAAGCACCATTTGCATGCACATCTTGTGGTTTTGCAGAAAACTTCATCCGCGTCTACCAAAAGATGCATGTGCATGCTTAAAACTCGTTTTCGCACAAATCCGTGCGCGGGTGCTAAAAAGAGCAGCATCGGCATGCTTAGCACGTCGTTTGGTAGAAATCCACGTGCGCGTTCTGCCAAAGCACCATTTGCATGCACATCTTGTGGTTTTGCAGAAAACTTCATCCGCGTCTACCAAAAGATGCATGTGCATGCTTAAAACGCGTTTTCGCACAAATCCGTGCGCGGGTGCTAAAAAGAGCAGCATCGGCATGCTTAGCACGTCGTTTGGTAGAAATCCACGTGCGCGTTCTGCCAAAAGCACCATTTGCATGCACATCTTGTGGTTTTGCAGAAAACTTCATCCGCGTCTACCAAAAGATGCATGTGCATGCTTAAAACGCGTTTTCGCACAAATCCGTGCGCGGGTGCTAAAAAGAGCAGCATCGGCATGCTTAGCACGTCGTTTGGTAGAAATCCACGTGCGCGTTCTGCCAAAAGCACCATTTGCATGCACATCTTGTGGTTTTGCGGAAAACTTCATCCGCGTCTACCAAAATATGCATGTGCATGCTTAAAACGCGTTTTCGCACAAATCCGTGCGCGGGTGCTAAAAAGAGCAGCATCGGCATGCTTAGCACGTCGTTTGGTAGAAATCCACGTGCGCGTTCTGCCAAAAGCACCATTTGCATGCACATCTTGTGGTTTTGCAGAAAACTTCATCCGCGTCTACCAAAAGATGCATGTGCATGCTTAAAACGCGTTTTCGCACAAATCCGTGCGCGGGTGCTAAAAAGAGCAGCATCGGCATGCTTAGCACGTCGTTTGGTAGAAATCCACGTGCGCGTTCTGCCAAAAGCACCATTTGCATGCACATCTTGTGGTTTTGCGGAAAACTTCATCCGCGTCTACCAAAAGATGCATGTGCATGCTTAAAACGCGTTTTCGCACAAATCCGTGCGCGGGTGCTAAAAAGAGCAGCATCGGCATGCTTAGCACGTCGTTTGGTAGAAATCCACGTGCGCGTTCTGCCAAAAGCACCATTTGCATGCACATCTTGTGGTTTTGCAGAAAACTTCATCCGCGTCTACCAAACGATGCATGTGCATGCTTAAAACGCGTTTTCGCACAAATCCGTGCGCGGGTGCTAAAAAGAGCAGCATAGGCATGCTTAGCACGTCGTTTGGTAGAAATCCACGTGCGCGTTCTGCCAAAAGCACCATTTGCATGCACATCTTGTGGTTTTGCAGAAAACTTCATCCGCGTCTACCAAAAGATGCATGTGCATGCTTAAAACGCGTTTTCGCACAAATCCGTGCGCGGGTGCTAAAAAGAGCAGCATCGGCATGCTTAGCACGTCGTTTGGTAGAAATCCACGTGCGCGTTCTGCCAAAAGCACCATTTGTATGCACATCTTGTGGTTTTGCAAAAACTTCATCCGCGTCTACCAAAAGATGCATGTGCATGCTTAAAACGCGTTTTCGCACAAATCCGTGCGCGGGTGCTAAAAAGAGCAGCATCGGCATGCTTAGCACGTCGTTTGGTAGAAATCCACGTGCGCGTTCTGCCAAAAGCACCATTTGCATGCACATCTTGTGGTTTTGCAGAAAACTTCATCCGCGTCTACCAAAAGATGCATGTGCATGCTTAAAACGCGTTTTCGCACAAATCCGTGCGCGGGTGCTAAAAAGAGCAGCATCGGCATGCCTAGCACGTCGTTTGGTAGAAATCCACGTGCGCGTTCTGCCAAAAGCACCATTTGCATGCACATCTTGTGGTTTTGCAGAAAACTTCATCCGCGTCTACCAAAAGATGCATGTGCATGCTTAATACGCGTTTTCGCACAAATCCGTGCGCGGGTGCTAAAAAGAGCAGCATCGGCATGCTTAGCACGTCGTTTGGTAGAAATCCACGTGCGCGTTCTGCCAAAAGCACCATTTGCATGCAGATCTTGTGGTTTTGCAAAAAACTTCATCCGCGTCTACCAATAGATGCATGTGCATGCTTAAAACGCGTTTTCGCACAAATCCGTGCGCGGGTGCTAAAAAGAGCAGCATCGGCATGCTTAGCACGTCATTTGGTAGAAATCCACGTGCGCGTTCTGCCAAAAGCACCATTTGCATGCACATCTTGTGGTTTTGCAGAAAACTTCATCCGCGTCTACCAAAAGATGCATGTGCATGCTTAAAACGCGTTTTCGCACAAATCCGTGCGCGGGTGCTAAAAAGAGCAGCATCGGCATGCTTAGCCCGTCGTTTGGTAGAAATCCACGTGCGCGTTCTGCCAAAAGCACCATTTGCATGCACATCTTGTGGTTTTGCAGAAAACTTCATCCGCGTCTACCAAAAGATGCATGTGCATGCTTAAAACGCGTTTTCGCACAAATCCGTGCGCGGGTGCTAAAAAGAGCAGCATCGGCATGCTTAGCACGTCGTTTGGTAGAAATCCACGTGCGCGTTTTTCCAAAAGCACCATTTGCATGCACATCTTGTGGTTTTGCGGAAAACTTCATCCGCGTCTACCAAAAGATGCATGTGCATGCTTAAAACGCGTTTTCGCACAAATCCGTGCGCGGGTGCTAAAAAGAGCAGCATCGGCATGCTTAGCACGTCGTTTGGTAGAAATCCACGTGCGCGTTCTGCCAAAAGCACCATTTGCATGCACATCTTGTGGTTTTGCAGAAAACTTCATCCGCGTCTACCAAAAGATGCATGTGCATGCTTAAAACGCGTTTTCGCACAAATCCGTGCGCGGGTGCTAAAAAGAGCAGCATCGGCATGCTTAGCACGTCGTTTGGTAGAAATCCACGTGCGCGTTCTGCCAAAAGCACCATTTGCATGCACATCTTGTGGTTTTGCAGAAAACTTCATCCGCGTCTACCAAAAGATGCATGTGCATGCTTAAAACGCGTTTTCGCACAAATCCGTGCGCGGGTGCTAAAAAGAGCAGCATCGGCATGCTTAGCACGTCGTTTGGTAGAAATCCACGTGCGCGTTCTGCCAAAAGCACCATTTGCATGCACATCTTGTGGTTTTGCAGAAAACTTCATCCGCGTCCACCAAAAGATGCATGTGCATGCTTAAAACGCGTTTTCGCACAAATGCGTGCGCGGGTGCTAAAAAGAGCAGCATCGGCATGCTTAGCACGTCGTTTGGTAGAAATCCACGTGCGCGTTCTGCCAAAAGCACCATTTGCATGCACATCTTGTGGTTTTGCAGAAAACTTCATCCGCGTCTACCAAAAGATGCATGTGCATGCTTAAAACGCGTTTTCGCACAAATCCGTGCGCGGGTGCTAAAAAGAGCAGCATCGGCATGCTTAGCACGTCGTTTGGTAGAAATCCACGTGCGCGTTCTGCCAAAAGCACCATTTGCATGCACATCTTGTGGTTTTGCGGAAAACTTCATCCGCGTCTACCAAAAGATGCATGTGCATGCTTAAAACGCGTTTTCGCACAAATCCGTGCGCGGGTGCTAAAAAGAGCAGCATCGGCATGCTTAGCACGTCGTTTGGTAGAAATCCACGTGCGCGTTCTGCCAAAAGCACCATTTGCATGCACATCTTGTGGTTTTGCAGAAAACTTCATCCGCGTCTACCAAAAGATGCATGTGCATGCTTAAAACGCGTTTTCGCACAAATCCGTGCGCGGGTGCTAAAAAGAGCAGCATCGGCATGCTTAGCACGTCGTTTGGTAGAAATCCACGTGCGCGTTCTGCCAAAAGCACCATTTGCATGCACATCTTGTAGTTTTGCGGAAAACTTCATCCGCGTCTACCAAAAGATGCATGTGCATGCTTAAAACGCGTTTTCGCACAAATCCGTGCGCGGGTGCTAAAAAGAGCAGCATCGGCATGCTTAGCACGTCGTTTGGTAGAAATCCACGTGCGCGTTCTGCCAAAAGCACCATTTGCATGCACATCTTGTGGTTTTGCAGAAAACTTCATCCGCGTCTACCAAACGATGCATGTGCATGCTTAAAACGCGTTTTCGCACAAATCCGTGCGCGGGTGCTAAAAAGAGCAGCATAGGCATGCTTAGCACGTCGTTTGGTAGAAATCCACGTGCGCGTTCTGCCAAAAGCACCATTTGCATGCACATCTTGTGGTTTTGCAGAAAACTTCATCCGCGTCTACCAAAAGATGCATGTGCATGCTTAAAACGCGTTTTCGCACAAATCCGTGCGCGGGTGCTAAAAAGAGCAGCATCGGCATGCTTAGCACGTCGTTTGGTAGAAATCCACGTGCGCGTTCTGCCAAAAGCACCATTTGCATGCACATCTTGTGGTTTTGCAGAAAACTTCATCCGCGTCTACCAAAAGATGCATGTGCATGCTTAAAACGCGTTTTCGCACAAATCCGTGCGCGGGTGCTAAAAAGAGCAGCATCGGCATGCTTAGCACGTCGTTTGGTAGAAATCCACGTGCGCGTTCTGCCAAAAGCACCATTTGCATGCACATCTTGTGGTTTTGCAGAAAACTTCATCCGCGTCTACCAAAAGATGCATGTGCATGCTTAAAACGCGTTTTCGCACAAATCCGTGCGCGGGTGCTAAAAAGAGCAGCATCGGCATGCTTAGCACGTCGTTTGGTAGAAATCCACGTGCGCGTTCTGCCAAAAGCACCATTTGCATGCACATCTTGTGGTTTTGCAGAAAACTTCATCCGCGTCTACCAAAAGATGCATGTGCATGCTTAATACGCGTTTTCGCACAAATCCGTGCGCGGGTGCTAAAAAGAGCAGCATCGGCATGCTTAGCACGTCGTTTGGTAGAAATCCACGTGCGCGTTCTGCCAAAAGCACCATTTGCATGCAGATCTTGTGGTTTTGCAAAAAACTTCATCCGCGTCTACCAATAGATGCATGTGCATGCTTAAAACGCGTTTTCGCACAAATCCGTGCGCGGGTGCTAAAAAGAGCAGCATCGGCATGCTTAGCACGTCATTTGGTAGAAATCCACGTGCGCGTTCTGCCAAAAGCACCATTTGCATGCACATCTTGTGGTTTTGCAGAAAACTTCATCCGCGTCTACCAAAAGATGCATGTGCATGCTTAAAACGCGTTTTCGCACAAATCCGTGCGCGGGTGCTAAAAAGAGCAGCATCGGCATGCTTAGCACGTCGTTTGGTAGAAATCCACGTGCGCGTTCTGCCAAAAGCACCATTTGCATGCACATCTTGTGGTTTTGCAGAAAACTTCATCCGCGTCTACCAAAAGATGCATGTGCATGCTTAAAACGCGTTTTCGCACAAATCCGTGCGCGGGTACTAAAAAGAGCAGCATCGGCATGCTTAGCACGTCGTTTGGTAGAAATCCACGTGCGCGTTTTTCCAAAAGCACCATTTGCATGCACATCTTGTGGTTTTGCAGAAAACTTCATCCGCGTCTACCAAAAGATGCATGTGCATGCTTAAAACGCGTTTTCGCACAAATCCGTGCGCGGGTGCTAAAAAGAGCAGCATCGGCATGCTTAGCACGTCGTTTGGTAGAAATCCACGTGCGCGTTCTGCCAAAAGCACCATTTGCATGCACATCTTGTAGTTTTGCGGAAAACTTCATCCGCGTCTACCAAAAGATGCATGTGCATGCTTAAAACGCGTTTTCGCACAAATCCGTGCGCGGGTGCTAAAAAGAGCAGCATCGGCATGCTTAGCACGTCGTTTGGTAGAAATCCACGTGCGCGTTCTGCCAAAAGCACCATTTGCATGCACATCTTGTGGTTTTGCAGAAAACTTCATCCGCGTCTACCAAACGATGCATGTGCATGCTTAAAACGCGTTTTCGCACAAATCCGTGCGCGGGTGCTAAAAAGAGCAGCATAGGCATGCTTAGCACGTCGTTTGGTAGAAATCCACGTGCGCGTTCTGCCAAAAGCACCATTTGCATGCACATCTTGTGGTTTTGCAGAAAACTTCATCCGCGTCTACCAAAAGATGCATGTGCATGCTTAAAACGCGTTTTCGCACAAATCCGTGCGCGGGTGCTAAAAAGAGCAGCATCGGCATGCTTAGCACGTCGTTTGGTAGAAATCCACGTGCGCGTTCTGCCAAAAGCACCATTTGCATGCACATCTTGTGGTTTTGCAGAAAACTTCATCCGCGTCTACCAAAAGATGCATGTGCATGCTTAAAACGCGTTTTCGCACAAATCCGTGCGCGGGTGCTAAAAAGAGCAGCATCGGCATGCTTAGCACGTCGTTTGGTAGAAATCCACGTGCGCGTTCTGCCAAAAGCACCATTTGCATGCACATCTTGTGGTTTTGCAGAAAACTTCATCCGCGTCTACCAAAAGATGCATGTGCATGCTTAAAACGCGTTTTCGCACAAATCCGTGCGCGGGTGCTAAAAAGAGCAGCATCGGCATGCTTAGCACGTCGTTTGGTAGAAATCCACGTGCGCGTTCTGCCAAAAGCACCATTTGCATGCACATCTTGTGGTTTTGCAGAAAACTTCATCCGCGTCTACCAAAAGATGCATGTGCATGCTTAATACGCGTTTTCGCACAAATCCGTGCGCGGGTGCTAAAAAGAGCAGCATCGGCATGCTTAGCACGTCGTTTGGTAGAAATCCACGTGCGCGTTCTGCCAAAAGCACCATTTGCATGCAGATCTTGTGGTTTTGCAAAAAACTTCATCCGCGTCTACCAATAGATGCATGTGCATGCTTAAAACGCGTTTTCGCACAAATCCGTGCGCGGGTGCTAAAAAGAGCAGCATCGGCATGCTTAGCACGTCATTTGGTAGAAATCCACGTGCGCGTTCTGCCAAAAGCACCATTTGCATGCACATCTTGTGGTTTTGCAGAAAACTTCATCCGCGTCTACCAAAAGATGCATGTGCATGCTTAAAACGCGTTTTCGCACAAATCCGTGCGCGGGTGCTAAAAAGAGCAGCATCGGCATGCTTAGCACGTCGTTTGGTAGAAATCCACGTGCGCGTTCTGCCAAAAGCACCATTTGCATGCACATCTTGTGGTTTTGCAGAAAACTTCATCCGCGTCTACCAAAAGATGCATGTGCATGCTTAAAACGCGTTTTCGCACAAATCCGTGCGCGGGTGCTAAAAAGAGCAGCATCGGCATGCTTAGCACGTCGTTTGGTAGAAATCCACGTGCGCGTTCTGCCAAAAGCACCATTTGCATGCACATCTTGTGGTTTTGCAGAAAACTTCATCCGCGTCTACCAAAAGATGCATGTGCATGCTTAAAACGCGTTTTCGCACAAATCCGTGCGCGTGTGCTAAAAAGAGCAGCATCGGCATGCTTAGCACGTCGTTTGGTAGAAATCCACGTGCGCGTTCTGCCAAAAGCACCATTTGCATGCACATCTTGTGGTTTTGCAGAAAACTTCATCCGCGTCTACCAAAAGATGCATGTGCATGCTTAAAACGCGTTTTCGCACAAATCCGTGCGCGGGTGCTAAAAAGAGCAGCATCGGCATGCTTAGCACGTCGTTTTGTAGAAATCCACGTGCGCGTTCTGCCAAAAGCACCATTTGCATGCACATCTTGTGGTTTTGCAGAAAACTTCATCCACGTCTACCAAAAGATGCATGTGCATGCTTAAAACGCGTTTTCGCACAAATCCGTGCGCGGGTGCTAAAAAGAGCAGCATCGGCATGCTTAGCACGTCGTTTGGTAGAAATCCACGTGCGCGTTCTGCCAAAAGCACCATTTGCATGCACATCTTGTGGTTTTGCGGAAAACTTCATCCGCGTCTACCAAAAGATGCATGTGCATGCTTAAAACGCGTTTTCGCACAAATCCGTGCACGGGTGCTAAAAAGAGCAGCATCGGCATGCTTAGCACGTCGTTTGGTAGAAATCCACGTGCGCGTTCTGCCAAAAGCACCATTTGCATGCACATCTTGTGGTTTTGCAGAAAACTTCATCCGCGTCTACCAAACGATGCATGTGCATGCTTAAAACGCGTTTTCGCACAAATCCGTGCGCGGGTGCTAAAAAGAGCAGCATCGGCATGCTTAGCACGTCGTTTGGTAGAAATCCACGTGCGCGTTCTGCCAAAAGCACCATTTGCATGCACATCTTGTGGTTTTGCAGAAAACTTCATCCGCGTCTACCAAAAGATGCATGTGCATGCTTAAAACGCGTTTTCACACAAATCCGTGCGCGGGTGCTAAAAAGAGCAGCATCGGCATGCTTAGCACGTCGTTTGGTAGAAATCCACGTGCGCGTTCTGCCAAAAGCACCATTTGCATGCACATCTTGTGGTTTTGCAGAAAACTTCATCCGCGTCTACCAAAAGATGCATGTGCATGCTTAAAACGCGTTTTCGCACAAATCCGTGCGCGGGTGCTAAAAAGAGCAGCATCGGCATGCTTAGCACGTCGTTTGGTAGACATCCACGTGCGCGTTCTGCCAAAAGCACCATTTGCATGCACATCTTGTGGTTTTGCAGAAAACTTCATCCGCGTCTACCAAAAGATGCATGTGCATGCTTAAAACGCGTTTTCGCACAAATCCGTGCGCGGGTGCTAAAAAGAGCAGCATCGGCATGCTTAGCACGTCGTTTGGTAGAAATCCACGTGCGCGTTCTGCCAAAAGCACCATTTGCATGCACATCTTGTGGTTTTGCAGAAAACTTCATCCGCGTCTACCAAAAGATGCATGTGCATGCTTAATACGCGTTTTCGCACAAATCCGTGCGCGGGTGCTAAAAAGAGCAGCATCGGCATGCTTAGCACGTCGTTTGGTAGAAATCCACGTGCGCGTTCTGCCAAAAGCACCATTTGCATGCAGATCTTGTGGTTTTGCAAAAAACTTCATCCGCGTCTACCAATAGATGCATGTGCATGCTTAAAACGCGTTTTCGCACAAATCCGTGCGCGGGTGCTAAAAAGAGCAGCATCGGCATGCTTAGCACGTCATTTGGTAGAAATCCACGTGCGCGTTCTGCCAAAAGCACCATTTGCATGCACATCTTGTGGTTTTGCAGAAAACTTCATCCGCGTCTACCAAAAGATGCATGTGCATGCTTAAAACGCGTTTTCGCACAAATCCGTGCGCGGGTGCTAAAAAGAGCAGCATCGGCATGCTTAGCACGTCGTTTGGTAGAAATCCACGTGCGCGTTCTGCCAAAAGCACCATTTGCATGCACATCTTGTGGTTTTGCAGAAAACTTCATCCGCGTCTACCAAAAGATGCATGTGCATGCTTAAAACGCGTTTTCGCACAAATCCGTGCGCGGGTGCTAAAAAGAGCAGCATCGGCATGCTTAGCACGTCGTTTGGTAGAAATCCACGTGCGCGTTTTTCCAAAAGCACCATTTGCATGCACATCTTGTGGTTTTGCAGAAAACTTCATCCGCGTCTACCAAAAGATGCATGTGCATGCTTAAAACGCGTTTTCGCACAAATCCGTGCGCGGGTGCTAAAAAGAGCAGCATCGGCATGCTTAGCACGTCGTTTGGTAGAAATCCACGTGCGCGTTCTGCCAAAAGCACCATTTGCATGCACATCTTGTGGTTTTGCAGAAAACTTCATCCGCGTCTACCAAAAGATGCATGTGCATGCTTAAAACGCGTTTTCGCACAAATCCGTGCGCGGGTGCTAAAAAGAGCAGCATCGGCATGCTTAGCACGTCGTTTGGTAGAAATCCACGTGCGCGTTCTGCCAAAAGCACCATTTGCATGCACATCTTGTGGTTTTGCAGAAAACTTCATCCGCGTCTACCAAAAGATGCA
This sequence comes from Dermacentor andersoni, assembly GCF_023375885.2. Classification (NCBI taxonomy): domain Eukaryota; kingdom Metazoa; phylum Arthropoda; class Arachnida; order Ixodida; family Ixodidae; genus Dermacentor; species Dermacentor andersoni. The sequence continues at coordinate 130,769 of NW_027314829.1, forward strand.
TGTGCATGCTTAAAACGCGTTTTCGCACAAATCCGTGCGCGGGTGCTAAAAAGAGCAGCATCGGCATGCTTAGCACGTCGTTTGGTAGAAATCCACGTGCGCGTTCTGCCAAAAGCACCATTTGCATGCACATCTTGTGGTTTTGCTGAAAACTTCATCCGCGTCTACCAAAAGATGCATGTGCATGCTTAAAACGCGTTTTCGCACAAATCCGTGCGCGGGTGCTAAAAAGAGCAGCATCGGCATGCTTAGCACGTCGTTTGGTAGAAATCCACGTGCGCGTTCTGCCAAAAGCACCATTTGCATGCACATCTTGTGGTTTTGCAGAAAACTTCATCCGCGTCTACCAAAAGATGCATGTGCATGCTTAAAACGCGTTTTCGCACAAATCCGTGCGCGTGTGCTAAAAAAGAGCAGCATCGGCATGCTTAGCACGTCGTTTGGTAGAAATCCACGTGCGCGTTCTGCCAAAAGCACCATTTGCATGCACATCTTGTGGTTTTGCAGAAAACTTCATCCGCGTCTACCAAAAGATGCATGTGCATGCTTAAAACGCGTTTTCGCACAAATCCGTGCGCGGGTGCTAAAAAGAGCAGCATCGGCATGCTTAGCACGTCGTTTTGTAGAAATCCACGTGCGCGTTCTGCCAAAAGCACCATTTGCATGCACATCTTGTGGTTTTGCAGAAAACTTCATCCACGTCTACCAAAAGATGCATGTGCATGCTTAAAACGCGTTTTCGCACAAATCCGTGCGCGGGTGCTAAAAAGAGCAGCATCGGCATGCTTAGCACGTCGTTTGGTAGAAATCCACGTGCGCGTTCTGCCAAAAGCACCATTTGCATGCACATCTTGTGGTTTTGCGGAAAACTTCATCCGCGTCTACCAAAAGATGCATGTGCATGCTTAAAACGCGTTTTCGCACAAATCCGTGCACGGGTGCTAAAAAGAGCAGCATCGGCATGCTTAGCACGTCGTTTGGTAGAAATCCACGTGCGCGTTCTGCCAAAAGCACCATTTGCATGCACATCTTGTGGTTTTGCAGAAAACTTCATCCGCGTCTACCAAACGATGCATGTGCATGCTTAAAACGCGTTTTCGCACAAATCCGTGCGCGGGTGCTAAAAAGAGCAGCATAGGCATGCTTAGCACGTCGTTTGGTAGAAATCCACGTGCGCGTTCTGCCAAAAGCACCATTTGCATGCATATCTTGTGGTTTTGCAGAAAACTTCATCCGCGTCTACCAAAAGATGCATGTGCATGCTTAAAACGCGTTTTCACACAAATCCGTGCGCGGGTGCTAAAAAGAGCAGCATCGGCATGCTTAGCACGTCGTTTGGTAGAAATCCACGTGCGCGTTCTGCCAAAAGCACCATTTGCATGCACATCTTGTGGTTTTGCAGAAAACTTCATCCGCGTCTACCAAAAGATGCATGTGCATGCTTAAAACGCGTTTTCGCACAAATCCGTGCGCGGGTGCTAAAAAGAGCAGCATCGGCATGCTTAGCACGTCGTTTGGTAGACATCCACGTGCGCGTTCTGCCAAAAGCACCATTTGCATGCACATCTTGTGGTTTTGCAGAAAACTTCATCCGCGTCTACCAAAAGATGCATGTGCATGCTTAAAACGCGTTTTCGCACAAATCCGTGCGCGGGTGCTAAAAAGAGCAGCATCGGCATGCTTAGCACGTCGTTTTGTAGAAATCCACGTGCGCGTTCTGCCAAAAGCACCATTTGCATGCACATCTTGTGGTTTTGCAGAAAACTTCATCCACGTCTACCAAAAGATGCATGTGCATGCTTAAAACGCGTTTTCGCACAAATCCGTGCGCGGGTGCTAAAAAGAGCAGCATCGGCATGCTTAGCACGTCGTTTGGTAGAAATCCACGTGCGCGTTCTGCCAAAAGCACCATTTGCATGCACATCTTGTGGTTTTGCGGAAAACTTCATCCGCGTCTACCAAAAGATGCATGTGCATGCTTAAAACGCGTTTTCGCACAAATCCGTGCACGGGTGCTAAAAAGAGCAGCATCGGCATGCTTAGCACGTCGTTTGGTAGAAATCCACGTGCGCGTTCTGCCAAAAGCACCATTTGCATGCACATCTTGTGGTTTTGCAGAAAACTTCATCCGCGTCTACCAAACGATGCATGTGCATGCTTAAAACGCGTTTTCGCACAAATCCGTGCGCGGGTGCTAAAAAGAGCAGCATAGGCATGCTTAGCACGTCGTTTGGTAGAAATCCACGTGCGCGTTCTGCCAAAAGCACCATTTGCATGCATATCTTGTGGTTTTGCAGAAAACTTCATCCGCGTCTACCAAAAGATGCATGTGCATGCTTAAAACGCGTTTTCACACAAATCCGTGCGCGGGTGCTAAAAAGAGCAGCATCGGCATGCTTAGCACGTCGTTTGGTAGAAATCCACGTGCGCGTTCTGCCAAAAGCACCATTTGCATGCACATCTTGTGGTTTTGCAGAAAACTTCATCCGCGTCTACCAAAAGATGCATGTGCATGCTTAAAACGCGTTTTCGCACAAATCCGTGCGCGGGTGCTAAAAAGAGCAGCATCGGCATGCTTAGCACGTCGTTTGGTAGACATCCACGTGCGCGTTCTGCCAAAAGCACCATTTGCATGCACATCTTGTGGTTTTGCAGAAAACTTCATCCGCGTCTACCAAAAGATGCATGTGCATGCTTAAAACGCGTTTTCGCACAAATCCGTGCGCGGGTGCTAAAAAGAGCAGCATCGGCATGCTTAGCACGTCGTTTGGTAGAAATCCACGTGCGCGTTCTGCCAAAAGCACCATTTGCATGCACATCTTGTGGTTTTGCAGAAAACTTCATCCGCGTCTACCAAAAGATGCATGTGCATGCTTAAAACGCGTTTTCGCACAAATCCGTGCGCGGGTGCTAAAAAGAGCAGCATCGGCATGCTTAGCACGTCGTTTGGTAGAAATCCACGTGCGCGTTCTGCCAAAAGCACCATTTGCATGCACATCTTGTGGTTTTGCAGAAAACTTCATCCGCGTCTACCAAAAGATGCATGTGCATGCTTAAAACGCGTTTTCGCACAAATCCGTGCGCGGGTTCTAAAAAGAGCAGCATCGGCATGCTTAGCACGTCGTTTGGTAGAAATCCACGTGCGCGTTCTGCCAAAAGCACCATTTGCATGCACATCTTGTGGTTTTGCAGAAAACTTCATCCGCGTCTACCAAAAGATGCATGTGCATGCTTAAAACGCGTTTTCGCACAAATCCGTGCGCGGGTGCTAAAAAGAGCAGCATCGGCATGCTTAGCACGTCGTTTTGTAGAAATCCACGTGCGCGTTCTGCCAAAAGCACCATTTGCATGCACATCTTGTGGTTTTGCAGAAAACTTCATCCACGTCTACCAAAAGATGCATGTGCATGCTTAAAACGCGTTTTCGCACAAATCCGTGCGCGGGTGCTAAAAAGAGCAGCATCGGCATGCTTAGCACGTCGTTTGGTAGAAATCCACGTGCGCGTTCTGCCAAAAGCACCATTTGCATGCACATCTTGTGGTTTTGCGGAAAACTTCATCCGCGTCTACCAAAAGATGCATGTGCATGCTTAAAACGCGTTTTCGCACAAATCCGTGCGCGGGTGCTAAAAAGAGCAGCATCGGCATGCTTAGCACGTCGTTTGGTAGAAATCCACGTGCGCGTTCTGCCAAAAGCACCATTTGCATGCACATCTTGTGGTTTTGCAGAAAACTTCATCCGCGTCTACCAAACGATGCATGTGCATGCTTAAAACGCGTTTTCGCACAAATCCGTGCGCGGGTGCTAAAAAGAGCAGCATCGGCATGCTTAGCACGTCGTTTGGTAGAAATCCACGTGCGCGTTCTGCCAAAAGCACCATTTGCATGCACATCTTGTGGTTTTGCAGAAAACTTCATCCGCGTCTACCAAAAGATGCATGTGCATGCTTAAAACGCGTTTTCGCACAAATCCGTGCGCGGGTGTTAAAAAGAGCAGCATCGGCATGCTTAGCACGTCGTTTGGTAGAAATCCACGTGCGCGTTCTGCCAAAAGCACCATTTGCATGCACATCTTGTGGTTTTGCAGAAAACTTCATCCGCGTCTACCAAAAGATGCATGTGCATGCTTAAAACGCGTTTTCGCACAAATCCGTGCGCGGGTGCTAAAAAGAGCAGCATCGGCATGCTTAGCACGTCGTTTGGTAGAAATCCACGTGCGCGTTCTGCCAAAAGCACCATTTGCATGCACATCTTGTGGTTTTGCAGAAAACTTCATCCGCGTCTACCAAAAGATGCATGTGCATGCTTAAAACGCGTTTTCGCACAAATCCGTGCGCGGGTGCTAAAAAGAGCAGCATCGGCATGCTTAGCACGTCGTTTGGTAGAAATCCACGTGCGCGTTCTGCCAAAAGCACCATTTGCATGCACATATTGTGGTTTTGCAGAAAACTTCATCCGCGTCTACCAAAAGATGCATGCACATGCTTAAAACGCGTTTTCGCCCAAATCCGTGCGCGGGTGCTAAAAAGAGCAGCATCGGCATGCTTAGCACGTCGTTTGGTAGAAATCCACGTGCGCGTTCTGCCAAAAGCACCATTTGCATGCACATATTGTGGTTTTGCAGAAAACTTCATCCGCGTCTACCAAAAGATGCATGCACATGCTTAAAACGCGTTTTCGCCCAAATCCGTGCGCGGGTGCTAAAAAGAGCAGCATCGGCATGCTTAGCACGTCGTTTGGTAGAAATCCACGTGCGCGTTCTGCCAAAAGCACCATTTGCATGCACATCTTGTGGTTTTGCAGAAAACTTCATCCGCGTCTACCAAAAGATGCATGTGCATGCTTAAAACTCGTTTTCGCACAAATCCGTGCGCGGGTGCTAAAAAGAGCAGCATCGGCATGCTTAGCACGTCGTTTGGTAGAAATCCACGTGCGCGTTCTGCCAAAAGCACCATTTGCATGCACATCTTGTGGTTTTGCAGAAAACTTCATCCGCGTCTACCAAAAGATGCATGTGCATGCTTAAAACGCGTTTTCGCACAAATCCGTGCGCGGGTGCTAAAAAGAGCAGCATCGGCATGCTTAGCACGTCGTTTGGTAGAAATCCACGTGCGCGTTCTGCCAAAAGCAGCATTTGCATGCACATCTTGTGGTTTTGCGGAAAACTTCATCCGCGTCTACCAAAAGATGCATGTGCATGCTTAAAACGCGTTTTCGCACAAATCCGTGCGCGGGTGCTAAAAAGAGCAGCATCGGCATGCTTAGCACGTCGTTTGGTAGAAATCCACGTGCGCGTTCTGCCAAAAGCACCATTTGCATGCACATCTTGTGGTTTTGCAAAAAACTTCATCCGCGTCTACCAATAGATGCATGTGCATGCTTAAAACGCGTTTTCGCACAAATCCGTGCGCGGGTGCTAAAAAGAGCAGCATCGGCATGCTTAGCACGTCATTTGGTAGAAATCCACGTGCGCGTTCTGCCAAAAGCACCATTTGCATGCACATCTTGTGGTTTTGCAGAAAACTTCATCCGCGTCTACCAAAAGATGCATGTGCATGCTTAAAACGCGTTTTCGCACAAATCCGTGCGCGGGTGCTAAAAAGAGCAGCATCGGCATGCTTAGCACGTCGTTTGGTAGAAATCCACGTGCGCGTTCTGCCAAAAGCACCATTTGCATGCACATCTTGTGGTTTTGCAGAAAACTTCATCCGCGTCTACCAAAAGATGCATGTGCATGCTTAAAACGCGTTTTCGCACAAATCCGTGCGCGGGTGCTAAAAAGAGCAGCATCGGCATGCTTAGCACGTCGTTTGGTAGAAATCCGTGTGCGCGTTCTGCCAAAAGCACCATTTGCATGCACATCTTGTGGTTTTGCAGAAAACTTCATCCGCGTCTACCAAAAGATGCATGTGCATGCTTAAAACGCGTTTTCGCACAAATCCGTGCGCGGGTGCTAAAAAGAGCAGCATCGGCATGCTTAGCACGTCGTTTGGTAGAAATCCACGTGCGCGTTCTGCCAAAAGCACCATTTGCATGCACATCTTGTGGTTTTGCAGAAAACTTCATCCGCGTCTACCAAAAGATGCATGTGCATGCTTAAAACGCGTTTCGCACAAATCCGTGCGCGGGTGTTAAAAAGAGCAGCATCGGCATGCTTAGCACGTCGTTTGGTAGAAATCCACGTGCGCGTTCTGCCAAAAGCACCATTTGCATGCACATCTTGTGGTTTTGCAGAAAACTTCATCCGCGTCTACCAAAAGATGCATGTGCATGCTTAAAACGCGTTTTCGCACAAATCCGTGCGCGGGTGCTAAAAAGAGCAGCATCGGCATGCTTAGCACGTCGTTTGGTAGAAATCCACGTGCGCGTTCTGCCAAAAGCACCATTTGCATGCACATCTTGTGGTTTTGCAGAAAACTTCATCCGCGTCTACCAAAAGATGCATGTGCATGCTTAAAACGCGTTTTCGCACAAATCCGTGCGCGGGTGCTAAAAAGAGCAGCATCGGCATGCTTAGCACGTCGTTTGGTAGAAATCCACGTGCGCGTTCTGCCAAAAGCACCATTTGCATGCACATCTTGTGGTTTTGCAGAAAACTTCATCCGCGTCTACCAAACGATGCATGTGCATGCTTAAAACGCGTTTTCGCACAAATCCGTGCGCGGGTGCTAAAAAGAGCAGCATCGGCATGCTTAGCACGTCGTTTGGTAGAAATCCACGTGCGCGTTCTGCCAAAAGCACCATTTGCATGCACATCTTGTGGTTTTGCAGAAAACTTCATCCGCGTCTACCAAAAGATGCATGTGCATGCTTAAAACGCGTTTTCGCACAAATCCGTGCGCGGGTGTTAAAAAGAGCAGCATCGGCATGCTTAGCACGTCGTTTGGTAGAAATCCACGTGCGCGTTCTGCCAAAAGCACCATTTGCATGCACATCTTGTGGTTTTGCAGAAAACTTCATCCGCGTCTACCAAAAGATGCATGTGCATGCTTAAAACGCGTTTTCGCACAAATCCGTGCGCGGGTGCTAAAAAGAGCAGCATCGGCATGCTTAGCACGTCGTTTGGTAGAAATCCACGTGCGCGTTCTGCCAAAAGCACCATTTGCATGCACATCTTGTGGTTTTGCAGAAAACTTCATCCGCGTCTACCAAAAGATGCATGTGCATGCTTAAAACGCGTTTTCGCACAAATCCGTGCGCGGGTGCTAAAAAGAGCAGCATCGGCATGCTTAGCACGTCGTTTGGTAGAAATCCACGTGCGCGTTCTGCCAAAAGCACCATTTGCAAGCACATATTGTGGTTTTGCAGAAAACTTCATCCGCGTCTACCAAAAGATGCATGCACATGCTTAAAACGCGTTTTCGCCCAAATCCGTGCGCGGGTGCTAAAAAGAGCAGCATCGGCATGCTTAGCACGTCGTTTGGTAGAAATCCACGTGCGCGTTCTGCCAAAAGCACCATTTGCATGCACATCTTGTGGTTTTGCAGAAAACTTCATCCGCGTCTACCAAAAGATGCATGTGCATGCTTAAAACGCGTTTTCGCACAAATCCGTGCGCGGGTGCTAAAAAGAGCAGCATCGGCATGCTTAGCATGTCGTTTGGTAGAAATCCACGTGCGCGTTCTGCCAAAAGCACCATTTGCATGCACATCTTGTGGTTTTGCAGAAAACCATCCGCGTCTACCAAAAGATGCATGTGCATGCTTAAAACGCGTTTTCGCACAAATCCGTGCGCGGGTGCTAAAAAGAGCAGCATCTGCATGCTTAGCACGTCGTTTGGTAGAAATCCACGTGCGCGTTCTGCCAAAAGCACCATTTGCATGCACATCTTGTGGTTTTGCAGAAAACTTCATCCGCGTCTACCAAAAGATGCATGTGCATGCTTAAAACGCGTTTTCGCACAAATCCGTGCGCGGGTGCTAAAAAGAGCAGCATCTGCATGCTTAGCACGTCGTTTGGTAGAAATCCACGTGCGCATTCTGCCAAAAGCACCATTTGCATGCACATCTTGTGGTTTTGCAAAAAACTTCATCCGCGTCTACCAATAGATGCATGTGCATGCTTAAAACGCGTTTTCGCACAAATCCGTGCGCGGGTCCTAAAAAGAGCAGCATCGGCATGCTTAGCACGTCATTTGGTAGAAATCCACGTGCGCGTTCTGCCAAAAGCACCATTTGCATGCACATCTTGTGGTTTTGCAGAAAACTTCATCCGCGTCTACCAAAAGATGCATGTGCATGCTTAAAACGCGTTTTCGCACAAATCCGTGCGCGGGTGCTAAAAAGAGCAGCATCGGCATGCTTAGCACGTCGTTTGGTAGAAATCCACGTGCGCGTTCTGCCAAAAGCACCATTTGCATGCACATCTTGTGGTTTTGCAGAAAACTTCATCCGCGTCTACCAAAAGATGCATGTGCATGCTTAAAACGCGTTTTCGCACAAATTCGTCCGCGGGTGCTAAAAAGAGCAGCATCGGCATGCTTAGCACGTCGTTTGGTAGAAATCCACGTGCGCGTTCTGCCAAAAGCACCATTTGCATGCACATCTTGTGGTTTTGCAGAAAACTTCATCCGCGTCTACCAAAAGATGCATGTGCATGCTTAAAACGCGTTTTCGCACAAATCCGTGCGCGGGTGCTAAAAAGAGCAGCATCGGCATGCTTAGCACGTCGTTTGGTAGAAATCCACGTGCGCGTTCTGCCAAAAGCACCATTTGCATGCACATCTTGTGGTTTTGCAGAAAACTTCATCCGCGTCTACCAAAAGATGCATGTGCATGCTTAAAACGCGTTTTCGCACAAATCCGTGCGCGGGTGCTAAAAAGAGCAGCATCGGCATGCTTAGCACGTCGTTTGGTAGAAATCCACGTGCGCGTTCTGCCAAAAGCACCATTTGCATGCACATCTTGTGGTTTTGCAGAAAACTTCATGCGCGTCTACCAAAAGACGCATGTGCATGCTTAAAACGCGTTTTCGCACAAATCCGTGCGCGGGTGCTAAAAAGAGCAGCATCGGCATGCTTAGCACGTCGTTTGGTAGAAATCCACGTGCGCGTTCTGCCAAAAGCACCATTTGCATGCACATCTTGTGGTTTTGCAAAAAACTTCATCCGCGTCTACCAATAGATGCATGTGCATGCTTAAAACGCGTTTTCGCGCAAATCCGTGCGCGGGTGCTAAAAAGAGCAGCATCGGCATGCTTAGCACGTCATTTGGTAGAAATCCACGTGCGCGTTCTGCCAAAAGCACCATTTGCATGCACATCTTGTGGTTTTGCAGAAAACTTCATCCGCGTCTACCAAAAGATGCATGTGCATGCTTAAAACGCGTTTTCGCACAAATCCGTGCGCGGGTACTAAAAAGAGCAGCATCGGCAGGCTTAGCACGTCGTTTGGTAGAAATCCACGTGCGCGTTCTGCCAAAAGCACCATTTGCATGCACATCTTGTGGTTTTGCCGAAAACTTCATCCGTGTCTACCAAAAGATGCATGTGCATGCTTAAAACGCGTTTTCGCACAAATCCGTGCGCGGGTGCTAAAAAGAGCAGCATCGGCATGCTTAGCACGTCGTTTGGTAGAAATCCACGTGCGCGTTCTGCCAAAAGCACCATTTGCATGCACATCTTGTGGTTTTGCAGAAAACTTCATCCGCGTCTACCAAAAGATGCATGTGCATGCTTAAAACGCGTTTTCGCACAAATCCGTGCGCGGGTGCTAAAAAGAGCAGCATCGGCATGCTTAGCACGTCGTTTGGTAGAAATCCACGTGCGCGTTCTGCCAAAAGCACCATTTGCATGCACATCTTGTGGTTTTGCAGAAAACTTCATCCGCGTCTACCAAAAGATGCATGTGCATGCTTAAAACGCGTTTTCGCACAAATCCGTGCGCGGGTGCTAAAAAGAGCAGCATCGGCATGCTTAGCACGTCGTTTGGTAGAAATCCACGTGCGCGTTTTGCCAAAAGCACCATTTGCATGCACATCTTGTGGTTTTGCAGAAAACTTCATCCGCGTCTACCAAAAGATGCATGTGCATGCTTAAAACGCGTTTTCGCACAAATCCGTGCGCGGGTGCTAAAAAGAGCAGCATCAGCATGCTTAGCACGTCGTTTGGTAGAAATCCACGTGCGCGTTCTGCCAAAAGCACCATTTGCACGCACATCTTGTGGTTTTGCAGAAAACTTCATCCGCGTCTACCAAAAGATGCATGTGCATGCTTAAAACGCGTTTTCGCACAAATCCGCGCGCGGGTGCTAAAAAGAGCAGCATCGGCATGCTTAGCACGTCGTTTGGTAGAAATCCACGTGCGCGTTCTGCCAAAAGCAGCATTTGCATGCACATCTTGTGGTTTTGCAGAAAACTTCATCCGCGTCTACCAAAAGATGCATGTGCATGCTTAAAACGCGTTTTCGCACAAATCCGTGCGCGGGTGCTAAAAAGAGCAGCATCGGCATGCTTAGCACGTCGTTTGGTAGAAATCCACGTGCGCGTTCTGCCAAAAGCACCATTTGCATGCACATCTTGTGGTTTTGCAAAAAACTTCATCCGCGTCTACCAATAGATGCATGTGCATGCTTAAAACGCGTTTTCGCACAAATCCGTGCGCGGGTGCTAAAAAGAGCAGCATCGGCATGCTTAGCACGTCATTTGGTAGAAATCCACGTGCGCGTTCTGCCAAAAGCACCATTTGCATGCACATCTTGTGGTTTTGCAGAAAATTTCATCCGCGTCTACCAAAAGATGCATGTGCATGCTTAAAACGCGTTTTCGCACAAATCCGTGCGCGGGTGCTAAAAAGAGCAGCATCGGCATGCTTAGCACGTCGTTTGGTAGAAATCCACGTGCGCGTTCTGCCAAAAGCACCATTTGCATGCACATCTTGTGGTTTTGCAGAAAACTTCATCCGCGTCTACCAAAAGATGCATGTGCATGCTTAAAACGCGTTTTCGCACAAATCCGTGCGCGGGTGCTAAAAAGAGCAGCATCGGCATGCTTAGCACGTCGTTTGGTAGAAATCCACGTGCGCGTTCTGCCAAAAGCACCATTTGCATGCACATCTTGTGGTTTTGCAGAAAACTTCATCCGCGTCTACCAAAAGATGCATGTGCATGCTTAAAACGCGTTTTCGCACAAATCCGTGCGCGGGTGCTAAAAAGAGCAGCATCGGCATGCTTAGCACGTCGTTTGGTAGAAATCCACGTGCGCGTTCTGCCAAAAGCACCATTTGCATGCACATCTTGTGGTTTTGCAGAAAACTTCATCCGCGTCTACCAAAAGATGCATGTGCATGCTTAAAACGCGTTTTCGCACAAATCCGTGCGCGGGTGCTAAAAAGAGCAGCATCGGCATGCTTAGCACGTCGTTTGGTAGAAATCCACGTGCGCGTTCTGCCAAAAGCACCATTTGCATGCACATCTTGTGGTTTTGCGGAAAACTTCATCCGCGTCTACCAAAAGATGCATGTGCATGCTTAAAACGCGTTTTCGCTCAAATCCGTGCGCGGGTGCTAAAAAGAGCAGCATCGGCATGCTTAGCACGTCGTTTGGTAGAAATCCACGTGCGCGTTCTGCCAAAAGCACCATTTGCATGCACATCTTGTGGTTTTGCAGAAAACTTCATCCGCGTCTACCAAAAGATGCATGTGCATGCTTAAAACGCGTTTTCGCACAAATCTGTGCGCGGGTGCTAAAAAGAGCAGCATCGGCATGTTTAGCACGTCGTTTGGTAGAAATCCACGGGCGCGTTGTGCCAAAAGCACCATTTGCATGCACATCTTGTGGTTTTGCAGAAAACTTCATCCGCGTCTACCAAAAGATGCATGTGCATGCTTAAAACGCGTTTTCGCAGAAATCCGTGCGCGGGTGCTAAAAAGAGCAGCATCGGCATGCTTAGCACGTCGTTTGGTAGAAATCCACGTGCGCGTTCTGCCAAAAGCACCATTTGCATGCACATCTTGTGGTTTTGCAGAAAACTTCATCCGCGTCTACCAAAAGATGCATGTGCATGCTTAAAACGCGTTTTCGCACAAATCCGTGCGCGGGTGCTAAAAAGAGCAGCATCGGCATGCTTAGCACGTCGTTTGGTAGAAATCCACGTGCGCGTTCTGCCAAAAGCACCATTTGCATGCACATCTTGTGGTTTTGCAGAAAACTTCATCCGCGTCTACCAAAAGATGCATGTGCATGCTTAAAACGCGTTTTCGCACAAATCCGTGCGCGGGTGCTAAAAAGAGCAGCATCGGCATGCTTAGCACGTCGTTTGGTAGAAATCCACGTGCGCGTTCTGCCAAAAGCACCATTTGCATGCACATCTTGTGGTTTTGCAGAAAACTTCATCCGCGTCTACCAAAAGATGCATGTGCATGCTTAAAACGCGTTTTCGCACAAATCCGTGCGCGGGTGCTAAAAAGAGCAGCATCGGCATGCTTAGCACGTCGTTTGGTAGAAATCCACGTGCGCGTTCTGCCAAAAGCACCATTTGCATGCACATCTTGTGGTTTTGCGGAAAACTTCATCCGCGTCTACCAAAAGATGCATGTGCATGCTTAAAACGCGTTTTCGCACAAATCCGTGCGCGGGTGCTAAAAAGAGCAGCATCGGCATGCTTAGCACGTCGTTTGGTAGAAATCCACGTGCGCGTTCTGCCAAAAGCACCATTTGCATGCACATCTTGTGGTTTTGCAGAAAACTTCATCCGCGTCTACCAAAAGATGCATGTGCATGCTTAAAACGCGTTTTCGCACAAATCCGTGCGCGGGTTCTAAAAAGAGCAGCATCGGCATGCTTAGCACGTCGTTTGGTAGAAATCCACGTGCGCGTTCTGCCAAAAGCACCATTTGCATGCACATCTTGTGGTTTTGCAGAAAACTTCATCCGCGTCTACCAAAAGATGCATGTGCATGCTTAAAACGCGTTTTCGCACAAATCCGTGCGCGGGTGCTAAAAAGAGCAGCATCGGCATGCTTAGCACGTCGTTTTGTAGAAATCCACGTGCGCGTTCTGCCAAAAGCACCATTTGCATGCACATCTTGTGGTTTTGCAGAAAACTTCATCCACGTCTACCAAAAGATGCATGTGCATGCTTAAAACGCGTTTTCGCACAAATCCGTGCGCGGGTGCTAAAAAGAGCAGCATCGGCATGCTTAGCACGTCATTTGGTAGAAATCCACGTGCGCGTTCTGCCAAAAGCACCATTTGCATGCACATCTTGTGGTTTTGCAGAAAACTTCATCCGCGTCTACCAAAAGATGCATGTGCATGCTTAAAACGCGTTTTCGCACAAATCCGTGCGCGGGGGCTAAAAAGAGCAGCATCGGCATGCTTAGCACGTCGTTTGGTAGAAATCCACGGGCGCGTTGTGCCAAAAGCACCATTTGCATGCACATCTTGTGGTTTTGCAGAAAACTTCATCCGCGTCTACCAAAAGATGCATGTGCATGCTTAAAACGCGTTTTCGCAGAAATCCGTGCGCGGGTGCTAAAAAGAGCAGCATCGGCATGCTTAGCACGTCGTTTGGTAGAAATCCACGTGCGCGTTCTGCCAAAAGCACCATTTGCATGCACATCTTGTGGTTTTGCAGAAAACTTCATCCGCGTCTACCAAAAGATGCATGTGCATGCTTAAAACGCGTTTTCGCACAAATCCGTGCGCGGGTGCTAAAAAGAGCAGCATCGGCATGCTTAGCACGTCGTTTGGTAGAAATCCACGTGCGCGTTCTGCCAAAAGCACCATTTGCATGCACATCTTGTGGTTTTGCAGAAAACTTCATCCGCGTCTACCAAAAGATGCATGTGCATGCTTAAAACGCGTTTTCGCACAAATCCGTGCGCGGGTGCTAAAAAGAGCAGCATCGGCATGCTTAGCACGTCGTTTGGTAGAAATCCACGTGCGCGTTCTGCCAAAAGCACCATTTGCATGCACATCTTGTGGTTTTGCAGAAAACTTCATCCGCGTCTACCAAAAGATGCATGTGCATGCTTAAAACGCGTTTTCGCACAAATCCGTGCGCGGGTGCTAAAAAGAGCAGCATCGGCATGCTTAGCACGTCGTTTGGTAGAAATCCACGTGCGCGTTCTGCCAAAAGCACCATTTGCATGCACATCTTGTGGTTTTGCAGAAAACTTCATCCGCGTCTACCAAAAGATGCATGTGCATGCTTAAAACGCGTTTTCGCACAAATCCGTGCGCGGGTGCTAAAAAGAGCAGCATCGGCATGCTTAGCACGTCGTTTGGTAGAAATCCACGTGCGCGTTCTGCCAAAAGCACCATTTGCATGCACATCTTGTGGTTTTGCGGAAAACTTCATCCGCGTCTACCAAAAGATGCATGTGCATGCTTAAAACGCGTTTTCGCTCAAATCCGTGCGCGGGTGCTAAAAAGAGCAGCATCGGCATGCTTAGCACGTCGTTTGGTAGAAATGCACGTGCGCGTTCTGCCAAAAGCACCATTTGCATGCACATCTTGTGGTTTTGCAGAAAACTTCATCCGCGTCTACCAAAAGATGCATGTGCATGCTTAAAACGCGTTTTCGCACAAATCCGTGCGCGGGTGCTAAAAAGAGCAGCATCGGCATGTTTAGCACGTCGTTTGGTAGAAATCCACGTGCGCGTTCTGCCAAAAGCACCATTTGCATGCACATCTTGTGGTTTTGCAGAAAACTTCATCCGCGTCTACCAAAAGATGCATGTGCATGCTTAAAACGCGTTTTCGCACAAATCCGTGCGCGGGTGCTAAAAAGAGCAGCATCGGCCTGCTTAGCACGTCGTTTGGTAGAAATCCACGTGCGCGTTCTGCCAAAAGCATCATTTGCATGCACATCTTGTGGTTTTGCAGAAAACTTCATCCGCGTCTACCAAAAGATGCATGTGCATGCTTAAAACGCGTTTTCGCACAAATCCGTGCGCGGGTGCTAAAAAGAGCAGCATCGGCCTGCTTAGCACGTCGTTTGGTAGAAATCCACGTGCGCGTTCTGCCAAAAGCACCATTTGCATGCAGATCTTGTGGTTTTGCAAAAAACTTCATCCGCGTCTACCAATAGATGCATGTGCATGCTTAAAACGCGTTTTCGCACAAATCCGTGCGCGGGTGCTAAAAAGAGCAGCATCGGCATGCTTAGCACGTCATTTGGTAGAAATCCACGTGCGCGTTCTGCCAAAAGCACCATTTGCATGCACATCTTGTGGTTTTGCAGAAAACTTCATCCGCGTCTACCAAAAGATGCATGTGCATGCTTAAAACGCGTTTTCGCACAAATCCGTGCGCGGGGGCTAAAAAGAGCAGCATCGGCATGCTTAGCACGTCGTTTGGTAGAAATCCACGGGCGCGTTGTGCCAAAAGCACCATTTGCATGCACATCTTGTGGTTTTGCAGAAAACTTCATCCGCGTCTACCAAAAGATGCATGTGCATGCTTAAAACGCGTTTTCGCAGAAATCCGTGCGCGGGTGCTAAAAAGAGCAGCATCGGCATGCTTAGCACGTCGTTTGGTAGAAATCCACGTGCGCGTTCTGCCAAAAGCACCATTTGCATGCACATCTTGTGGTTTTGCAGAAAACTTCATCCGCGTCTACCAAAAGATGCATGTGCATGCTTAAAACGCGTTTTCGCACAAATCCGTGCGCGGGTGCTAAAAAGAGCAGCATCGGCATGCTTAGCACGTCGTTTGGTAGAAATCCACGTGCGCGTTCTGCCAAAAGCACCATTTGCATGCACATCTTGTGGTTTTGCAGAAAACTTCATCCGCGTCTACCAAAAGATGCATGTGCATGCTTAAAACGCGTTTTCGCACAAATCCGTGCGCGGGTGCTAAAAAGAGCAGCATCGGCATGCTTAGCACGTCGTTTGGTAGAAATCCACGTGCGCGTTCTGCCAAAAGCACCATTTGCATGCACATCTTGTGGTTTTGCAGAAAACTTCATCCGCGTCTACCAAAAGATGCATGTGCATGCTTAAAACGCGTTTTCGCACAAATCCGTGCGCGGGTGCTAAAAAGAGCAGCATCGGCATGCTTAGCACGTCGTTTGGTAGAAATCCACGTGCGCGTTCTGCCAAAAGCACCATTTGCATGCACATCTTGTGGTTTTGCGGAAAACTTCATCCGCGTCTACCAAAAGATGCATGTGCATGCTTAAAACGCGTTTTCGCACAAATCCGTGCGCGGGTGCTAAAAAGAGCAGCATCGGCATGCTTAGCACGTCGTTTGGTAGAAATCCACGTGCGCGTTCTGCCAAAAGCACCATTTGCATGCACATCTTGTGGTTTTGCAGAAAACTTCATCCGCGTCTACCAAAAGATGCATGTGCATGCTTAAAACGCGTTTTCGCACAAATCCGTGCGCGGGTGCTAAAAAGAGCAGCATCGGCATGCTTAGCACGTCGTTTTGTAGAAATCCACGTGTGCGTTCTGCCAAAAGCACCATTTGCATGCACATCTTGTGGTTTTGCAGAAAACTTCATCCACGTCTACCAAAAGATGCATGTGCATGCTTAAAACGCGTTTTCGCACAAATCCGTGCGCGGGTGCTAAAAAGAGCAGCATCGGCATGCTTAGCACGTCATTTGGTAGAAATCCACGTGCGCGTTCTGCCAAAAGCACCATTTGCATGCACATCTTGTGGTTTTGCGGAAAACTTCATCCGCGTCTACCAAAAGATGCATGTGCATGCTTAAAACGCGTTTTCGCACAAATCCGTGCGCGGGTGCTAAAAAGAGCAGCATCGGCATGCTTAGCACGTCGTTTTGTAGAAATCCACGTGCGCGTTCTGCCAAAAGCACCATTTGCATGCACATCTTGTGGTTTTGCAGAAAACTTCATCCGCGTCTACCAAAAGATGCATGTGCATGCTTAAAACGCGTTTTCGCACAAATCCGTGCGCGGGTTCTAAAAAGAGCAGCATCGGCATGCTTAGCACGTCGTTTGGTAGAAATCCACGTGCGCGTTCTGCCAAAAGCACCATTTGCATGCACATCTTGTGGTTTTGCAGAAAACTTCATCCGCGTCTACCAAAAGATGCATGTGCATGCTTAAAACGCGTTTTCGCACAAATCCGTGCGCGGGTGCTAAAAAGAGCAGCATCGGCATGCTTAGCACGTCGTTTTGTAGAAATCCACGTGCGCGTTCTGCCAAAAGCACCATTTGCATGCACATCTTGTGGTTTTGCAGAAAACTTCATCCACGTCTACCAAAAGATGCATGTGCATGCTTAAAACGCGTTTTCGCACAAATCCGTGCGCGGGTGCTAAAAAGAGCAGCATCGGCATGCTTAGCACGTCATTTGGTAGAAATCCACGTGCGCGTTCTGCCAAAAGCACCATTTGCATGCACATCTTGTGGTTTTGCAGAAAACTTCATCCGCGTCTACCAAAAGATGCATGTGCATGCTTAAAACGCGTTTTCGCACAAATCCGTGCGCGGGGGCTAAAAAGAGCAGCATCGGCATGCTTAGCACGTCGTTTGGTAGAAATCCACGGGCGCGTTGTGCCAAAAGCACCATTTGCATGCACATCTTGTGGTTTTGCAGAAAACTTCATCCGCGTCTACCAAAAGATGCATGTGCATGCTTAAAACGCGTTTTCGCAGAAATCCGTGCGCGGGTGCTAAAAAGAGCAGCATCGGCATGCTTAGCACGTCGTTTGGTAGAAATCCACGTGCGCGTTCTGCCAAAAGCACCATTTGCATGCACATCTTGTGGTTTTGCAGAAAACTTCATCCGCGTCTACCAAAAGATGCATGTGCATGCTTAAAACGCGTTTTCGCACAAATCCGTGCGCGGGTGCTAAAAAGAGCAGCATCGGCATGCTTAGCACGTCGTTTGGTAGAAATCCACGTGCGCGTTCTGCCAAAAGCACCATTTGCATGCACATCTTGTGGTTTTGCAGAAAACTTCATCCGCGTCTACCAAAAGATGCATGTGCATGCTTAAAACGCGTTTTCGCACAAATCCGTGCGCGGGTGCTAAAAAGAGCAGCATCGGCATGCTTAGCACGTCGTTTGGTAGAAATCCACGTGCGCGTTCTGCCAAAAGCACCATTTGCATGCACATCTTGTGGTTTTGCAGAAAACTTCATCCGCGTCTACCAAAAGATGCATGTGCATGCTTAAAACGCGTTTTCGCACAAATCCGTGCGCGGGTGCTAAAAAGAGCAGCATCGGCATGCTTAGCACGTCGTTTGGTAGAAATCCACGTGCGCGTTCTGCCAAAAGCACCATTTGCATGCACATCTTGTGGTTTTGCAGAAAACTTCATCCGCGTCTACCAAAAGATGCATGTGCATGCTTAAAACGCGTTTTCGCACAAATCCGTGCGCGGGTGCTAAAAAGAGCAGCATCGGCATGCTTAGCACGTCGTTTGGTAGAAATCCACGTGCGCGTTCTGCCAAAAGCACCATTTGCATGCACATCTTGTGGTTTTGCGGAAAACTTCATCCGCGTCTACCAAAAGATGCATGTGCATGCTTAAAACGCGTTTTCGCTCAAATCCGTGCGCGGGTGCTAAAAAGAGCAGCATCGGCATGCTTAGCACGTCGTTTGGTAGAAATGCACGTGCGCGTTCTGCCAAAAGCACCATTTGCATGCACATCTTGTGGTTTTGCAGAAAACTTCATCCGCGTCTACCAAAAGATGCATGTGCATGCTTAAAACGCGTTTTCGCACAAATCCGTGCGCGGGTGCTAAAAAGAGCAGCATCGGCATGTTTAGCACGTCGTTTGGTAGAAATCCACGTGCGCGTTCTGCCAAAAGCACCATTTGCATGCACATCTTGTGGTTTTGCAGAAAACTTCATCCGCGTCTACCAAAAGATGCATGTGCATGCTTAAAACGCGTTTTCGCACAAATCCGTGCGCGGGTGCTAAAAAGAGCAGCATCGGCCTGCTTAGCACGTCGTTTGGTAGAAATCCACGTGCGCGTTCTGCCAAAAGCATCATTTGCATGCACATCTTGTGGTTTTGCAGAAAACTTCATCCGCGTCTACCAAAAGATGCATGTGCATGCTTAAAAACGCGGTTTTCGCACAAATCCGTGCGCGGGTGCTAAAAAGAGCAGCATCGGCCTGCTTAGCACGTCGTTTGGTAGAAATCCACGTGCGCGTTCTGCCAAAAGCACCATTTGCATGCAGATCTTGTGGTTTTGCAAAAAACTTCATCCGCGTCTACCAATAGATGCATGTGCATGCTTAAAACGCGTTTTCGCACAAATCCGTGCGCGGGTGCTAAAAAGAGCAGCATCGGCATGCTTAGCACGTCATTTGGTAGAAATCCACGTGCGCGTTCTGCCAAAAGCACCATTTGCATGCACATCTTGTGGTTTTGCAGAAAACTTCATCCGCGTCTACCAAAAGATGCATGTGCATGCTTAAAACGCGTTTTCGCACAAATCCGTGCGCGGGGGCTAAAAAGAGCAGCATCGGCATGCTTAGCACGTCGTTTGGTAGAAATCCACGGGCGCGTTGTGCCAAAAGCACCATTTGCATGCACATCTTGTGGTTTTGCAGAAAACTTCATCCGCGTCTACCAAAAGATGCATGTGCATGCTTAAAACGCGTTTTCGCAGAAATCCGTGCGCGGGTGCTAAAAAGAGCAGCATCGGCATGCTTAGCACGTCGTTTGGTAGAAATCCACGTGCGCGTTCTGCCAAAAGCACCATTTGCATGCACATCTTGTGGTTTTGCAGAAAACTTCATCCGCGTCTACCAAAAGATGCATGTGCATGCTTAAAACGCGTTTTCGCACAAATCCGTGCGCGGGTGCTAAAAAGAGCAGCATCGGCATGCTTAGCACGTCGTTTGGTAGAAATCCACGTGCGCGTTCTGCCAAAAGCACCATTTGCATGCACATCTTGTGGTTTTGCAGAAAACTTCATCCGCGTCTACCAAAAGATGCATGTGCATGCTTAAAACGCGTTTTCGCACAAATCCGTGCGCGGGTGCTAAAAAGAGCAGCATCGGCATGCTTAGCACGTCGTTTGGTAGAAATCCACGTGCGCGTTCTGCCAAAAGCACCATTTGCATGCACATCTTGTGGTTTTGCAGAAAACTTCATCCGCGTCTACCAAAAGATGCATGTGCATGCTTAAAACGCGTTTTCGCACAAATCCGTGCGCGGGTGCTAAAAAGAGCAGCATCGGCATGCTTAGCACGTCGTTTGACACACGCGAGACAGATCACGTGCGCGTTCTGCCGAAAGCACCATTTGCATGCACATCTTGTGGTTTTGCAGAAAACTTCATCCGCGTCTACCAAAAGATGCATGTGCATGCTTAAAACGCGTTTTCGCACAAATCCGTGCGCGGGTGCTAAAAAGAGCAGCATCGGCATGCTTAGCACGTCGTTTGGTAGAAATCCACGCGCGCGTTCTGCCGAAAGCACCATTTGCATGCACATCTTGTGGTTTTGCAGAAAACTTCATCCGCGTCTACCAAAAGATGCATGTGCATGCTTAAAACGTGTTTTCGCACAAATCCGTGCGCGGGTGCTAAAAAGAGCAGCATCGGCATGCTTAGCACGTCGTTTGGTAGAAATCCACGTGCGCGTTCTGCCGAAAGCACCATTTGCATGCACATCTTGTGGTTTTGCAGAAAACTTCATCCGCGTCTACCAAAAGATGCATGTGCATGCTTAAAACGCGTTTTCGCACAAATCCGTGCGCGGGTGCTAAAAAGAGCAGCATCGGCATGCTTAGCACGTCGTTTGGTAGAAATCCACGTGCGCGTTCTGCCAAAAGCACCATTTGCATGCACATCTTGTGGTTTTGCAGAAAACTTCATCCGCGTCTACCAAAAGATGCATGTGCATGCTTAAAACGCGTTTTCGCACAAATCCGTGCGCGGGTGCTAAAAAGAGCAGCATCGGCATGCTTAGCACGTCGTTTGGTAGAAATCCACGTGGGCGTTCTGCCGAAAGCACCATTTGCATGCACATCTTGTGGTTTTGCAGAAAACATCATCCGCGTCTACCAAAAGATGCATGTGCATGCTTAAAACGCGTTTTCGCACAAATCCGTGCGCGGGTGCTAAAAAGAGCAGCATCGGCATGCTTAGCACGTCGTTTGGTAGAAATCCACGTGCGCGTTCTGCCAAAAGCACCATTTGCATGCACATCTTGTGGTTTTGCAGAAAACTTCATCCGCGTCTACCAAAAGATGCATGTGCATGCTTAAAACGCGTTTTCGCACAAATTCGTACGCGGGTGCTAAAAAGAGCAGCATCGGCATGCTTAGCACGTCGTTTGGTAGAAATCCACGTGCGCGTTCTGCCAAAAGCACCATTTGCATGCACATCTTGTGGTTTTGCAGAAAACTTCATCCGCGTCTACCAAAAGATGCATGTGCATGCTTAAAACGCGTTTTCGCACAAATCCGTGCGCGGGTGCTAAAAAGAGCAGCATCGGCATGCTTAGCACGTCGTTTGGTAGAAATCCACGTGCGCGTTCTGCCGAAAGCACCATTTGCATGCACATCTTGTGGTTTTGCAGAAAAATTCATCCGCGTCTACCAAAAGATGCATGTGCATGCTTAAAACGCGTTTTCGCACAAATCCGTGCGCGGGCGCTAAAAAGAGCAGCATCGGCATGCTTAGCACGTCGTTTGGTAGAAATCCACGTGCGCGTTCTGCCGAAAGCACCATTTGCATGCACATCTTGTGGTTCTGCAGAAAACTTCATCCGCGTCTACCAAAAGATGCATGTGCATGCTTAAAACGCGTTTTCGCACAAATCCGTGCGCGGGTGCTAAAAAGAGCAGCATCGGCAAGCTTAGCACTTCGTTTGGTAGAAATCCACGTGCGCGTTCTGCCAAAAGCACCATTTGCATGCACATCTTGTGGTTTTGCAGAAAACTTCATCCGCGTCTACCAAAAGATGCATGTGCATGCTTAAAACGCGTTTTCGCACAAATCCGTGCGCGGGTGCTAAAAAGAGCAGCATCGGCATGCTTAGCACGTCGTTTGGTAGAAATCCACGTGCGCGTTCTGCCAAAAGCACCATTTGCATGCACATCTTGTGGTTTTGCAGAAAACTTCATCCGCGTCTACCAAAAGATGCATGTGCATGCTTAAAACGCGTTTTCGCACAAATCCGTGCGCGGGTGCTAAAAAGAGCAGCATCGGCATGCTTAGCACGTCGTTTGGTAGAAATCCACGTGGGCGTTCTGCCGAAAGCACCATTTGCATGCACATCTTGTGGTTTTGCAGAAAACATCAT
This sequence comes from Dermacentor andersoni, assembly GCF_023375885.2. Classification (NCBI taxonomy): domain Eukaryota; kingdom Metazoa; phylum Arthropoda; class Arachnida; order Ixodida; family Ixodidae; genus Dermacentor; species Dermacentor andersoni. Next base: position 152,952 of record NW_027314829.1, read on the forward strand.
CCGCGTCTACCAAAAGATGCATGTGCATGCTTAAAACGCGTTTTCGCACAAATCCGTGCGCGGGTGCTAAAAAGAGCAGCATCGGCATGCTTAGCACGTCGTTTGGTAGAAATCCACGTGCGCGTTCTGCCAAAAGCACCATTTGCATGCACATCTTGTGGTTTTGCAGAAAACTTCATCCGCGTCTACCAAAAGATGCATGTGCATGCTTAAAACGCGTTTTCGCGCAAATTCGTACGCGGGTGCTAAAAAGAGCAGCATCGGCATGCTTAGCACGTCGTTTGGTAGAAATCCACGTGCGCGTTCTGCCAAAAGCACCATTTGCATGCACATCTTGTGGTTTTGCAGAAAACTTCATCCGCGTCTACCAAAAGATGCATGTGCATGCTTCAAACGCGTTTTCGCACAAATCCGTGCGCGGGTGCTAAAAAGAGCAGCATCGGCATGCTTAGCACGTAGTTTGGTAGAAATCAACATGCGGTTCTGCCAAAAGCACCATTTGCATGCACATCTTGTGGTTTTGCAGAAAACTTCATCCGCGTCTACCAAATATGCATGTGCATGCTGAAAACGCGTTTTCGCACAAATCCGTGCGCGGGTGCTAAAAAGAGCAGCATCGGCATGCTTAGCACGTCGTTTGGTAGAAATCCACGTGCGCGTTCTGCCAAAAGGACCATTTGCATGCACATCTTGTGGTTTTTCAGAAAACTTCATCCGCGTCTACCAAAAGATGCATGTGCATGCTTAAAACGCGTTTTCGCACAAATCGTGTGCGGGTGCTAAAAAGAGCAGCATCGGCATGCTTAGCACGTCGTCTGGTAGAAATCCACGTGCGCGTTCTGCCAAAAGCACCATTTGCATGCACATCTTGTGGTTTTGCAGAAAACTTCATCCGCGTCTACCAAAAGATGCATGTGCATGCTTAAAACGCGTTTTCGCACAAATCCGTGCGCGGGTGCTAAAAAGAGCAGCATAGGCATGCTTAGCACGTCGTTTGGTAGAAATCCACGTGCGCGTTCTGCCAAAAGCACCATTTCCATGCACATCTTCTGGTTTTGCAGAAAACTTCATCCGCGTCTACCAAAAGATGCATGTGCATGCTTAAAACGCGTTTTCGCACAAATCCGTGCGCGGGTGCTAAAAAGAGCAGCATCGGCATGCTTAGCACGTCGTTTGGTAGAAATCCACGTGCGCGTTCTGCCAAAAGCACCATTTGCATGCACATCTTGTGGTTTTGCAGAAAACTTCATCCGCGTCTACCAAAAGATGCATGTGCATGCTTAAAACGCGTTTTCGCACAAATCCATGCGCGGGTGCTAAAAAGAGCAGCATCGGCATGCTTAGCACGTCGCTTGGTAGAAATCCACGTGCGCGTTCTGCCGAAAGCACCATTTGCATGCACATCTTGTGGTTTTGCAGAAAGCTTCATCCGCGTCTACCAAAAGATGCATGTGCATGCTTAAAACGCGTTTTCGCACAAATTCGTGCGCGGGTGCTAAAAAGAGCAGCATCGGCATGCTATGCACGTCGTTTGGTAGAAATCCACGTGCGCGTTCTGCCAAAAGCACCATTGCATGCACATCTTGTGGTTTTGCAGAAAACTTCATCCGAGTCTACCAAAAGATGCATGTGCATGCTTAAAACGCGTTTTCGCACAAATCCGTGCGCGGGTGCTAAAAAGAGCAGCATCGGCATGCTTAGCACGTCGTTTGGTAGAAATCCACGTGCGCGTTCTGCCAAAAGCACCATTTGCATGCACATCTTGTGGTTTTGCAGAAAACTTCATCCGCATCTACCAAAAGATGCATGTGCATGCTTAAAACGCGTTTTCGCACAAATCCGTTAGCGGGTGCTAAAAAGAGCAGCATCGGCATGCTTAGAACGTCGTTTGGTAGAAATCCACGTGCGCGTTCTGCCAAAAGCACCATTTGCATGCACATCTTGTGGTTTTGCAGAAAACTTCATCCGCGTCTACCAAAAGATGCATGTGCATGCTTAAAACGCGTTTTCGCACAAATCTGTGCGCGGGTGCTAAAAAGAGCAGCATCGGCATGCTTAGCACGTCGTTTGGTAGAAATCCACGTGCGCGTTCTGCCAAAAGCACCATTCGCATGCACATCTTGTGGTTTTGCAGAAAACTTCATCCGCGTCTACCAAAAGATGCATGTGCATGCTTAAAACGCGTTTTCGCACAAATCCGTGCGCGGTGCTAAAAAGAGCAGCATCGGCATGCTTAGCACGTCGTTTGGTAGAAATCCACGTGCGCGTTCTGCCAAAAGCACCATTTGCATGCACATCTTGTGGTTTTGCAGAAAACTTCATCCGCGTCTACCAAAAGATGCATGTGCATGCTTAAAACGCGTTTTCGCACAAATCCGTGCGCGGGTGCTAAAAAGAGCAGCATCGGCATGCTTAGCACGTCGTTTGGTAGAAATCCACGTGCGCGTTCTGCCGAAAGCAGCATTTTCATGCACATCTTGTGGTTTTGCAGAAAACTTCATCCGCGTCTACCAAAAGATGCATGTGCATGCTTAAAACGCGTTTTCGCACAAATCCGTGCGCGGGTGCTAAAAAGAGCAGCATCGGCATGCTTAGCACGTCGTTTGGTAGAAGTCCACGTGCGCGTTCTGCCAAAAGCAACATTTGCATGCACATCTTGTGGTTTTGCAGAAAACTTCATCCGCGTCTACCAAAAGATGCATGTGCATGCTTAAAACGCGTTTTCGCACAAATCCGTGCGCGGTTGCTAAAAAGAGCAGCATCGGCATGCTCAGCACGTCGTTTGGTAGAAATCCACGCGCGCGTTCTGCTGAAAGCACCATTTGCATGCACATCTTGTGGTTTTGCAGAAAACTTCATCCGCGTCTACCAAAAGATGCATGTGCATGCTTAAAACGCGTTTTCGCACAAATCCGTGCGCGGGTGCTAAAAAGAGCAGCATCGGCATGCTTAGTACGTCGTTTGGTAGAAATCCACGTGCGCGTTCTGCCAAAAGCACCATTTGCATGCACATCTTGTGGTTTTGCAGAAAACTTTATTCGCGTCTACCAAAAGATGCATGTGCATGCTTAAAACGCGTTTTCGCACAAATCCGTGCGGGGGTGCTAAAAAGAGCAGCATCGGCATGCTTAGCACGTCGCTTGGTAGAAATCCACGTGCGCGTTCTGCCGAAAGCACCATTTGCATGCACATCTTGTGGTTTTGCAGAAAACTTCATCCGCGTCTACCAAAAGATGCATGTGCATGCTTAAAATGCGTTTTCGCACAAATCCGTGCGCGGGTGCTAAAAAGAGCAGCATCGGCATGCTTAGCACGTCGTTTGGTAGAAATCCACGCGCGCGTTCTGCCGAAAGCACCATTTGCATGCACATCTTGTGGTTTTGCAGAAAACTTCATCCGCGTCTACCAAAAGATGCATGTGCATGCTTAAAACGCGTTTTCGCACAAATCCGTGCGCGGGTGCTACAAAAGAGCAGCATCGGCATGCTTAGCACGTCGTTTGGTAGAAATCCACGTGCGCGTTCTGCCAAAAGCACCATTTGCATGCACATCTTGTGGTTTTGCAGAAAACTTCATCCGCGTCTACCAAAAGATGCATGTGCATGCTTAAAACGCGTTTTCGCACAAATCCGTGCGCGGGTGCTAAAAAGAGCAGCATCGGCATGCTTAGCACGTCGTTTGGTAGAAATCCACGTGGGCGTTCTGCCGAAAGCACCATTTGCATGCACATCTTGTGGTTTTGCAGAAAACATCATCCGCGTCTACCAAAAGATGCATGTGCATGCTTAAAACGCGTTTTCGCACAAATCCGTGCGCGGGTGCTAAAAAGAGCAGCATCGGCATGCTTAGCACGTCGTTTGGTAGAAATCCACGTGCGCGTTCTGCCAAAAGCACCATTTGCATGCACATCTTGTGGTTTTGCAGAAAACTTCATCCGCGTCTACCAAAAGATGCATGTGCATGCTTATACGCGTTTTCGCACAAATTCGTACGCGGGTGCTAAAAAGAGCAGCATCGGCATGCTTAGCACGTCGTTTGGTAGAAATCCACGTGCGCGTTCTGCCAAAAGCACCATTTGCATGCACATCTTGTGGTTTTGCAGAAAACTTCATCCGCGTCTACCAAAAGATGCATGTGCATGCTTAAAACGCGTTTTCGCACAAATCCGTGCGCGGGTGCTAAAAAGAGCAGCATCGGCATGCTTAGCACGTCGTTTGGTAGAAATCCACGTGCGCGTTCTGCCGAAAGCACCATTTGCATGCACATCTTGTGGTTTTGCAGAAAAATTCATCCGCGTCTACCAAAAGATGCATGTGCATGCTTAAAACGCGTTTTCGCACAAATCCGTGCGCGGGCGCTAAAAAGAGCAGCATCGGCATGCTTAGCACGTCGTTTGGTAGAAATCCACGTGCGCGTTCTGCCGAAAGCACCATTTGCATGCACATCTTGTGGTTCTGCAGAAAACTCATCCGCGTCTACCAAAAGATGCATGTGCATGCTTAAAACGCGTTTTCGCACAAATCCGTGCGCGGGTGCTAAAAAGAGCAGCATCGGCAAGCTTAGCACTTCGTTTGGTAGAAATCCACGTGCGCGTTCTGCCAAAAGCACCATTTGCATGCACATCTTGTGGTTTTGCAGAAAACTTCATCCGCGTCTACCAAAAGATGCATGTGCATGCTTAAAACGCGTTTTCGCACAAATCCGTGCGCGGGTGCTAAAAAGAGCAGCATCGGCATGCTTAGCACGTCGTTTGGTAGAAATCCACGTGCGCGTTCTGCCAAAAGCACCATTTGCATGCACATCTTGTGGTTTTGCAGAAAACTTCATCCGCGTCTACCAAAAGATGCATGTGCATGCTTAAAACGCGTTTTCGCACAAATCCGTGCGCGGGTGCTAAAAAGAGCAGCATCGGCATGCTTAGCACGTCGTTTGGTAGAAATCCACGTGGGCGTTCTGCCGAAAGCACCATTTGCATGCACATCTTGTGGTTTTGCAGAAAACATCATCCGCGTCTACCAAAAGATGCATGTGCATGCTTAAAACGCGTTTTCGCACAAATCCGTGCGCGGGTGCTAAAAAGAGCAGCATCGGCATGCTTAGCACGTCGTTTGGTAGAAATCCACGTGCGCGTTCTGCCAAAAGCACCATTTGCATGCACATCTTGTGGTTTTGCAGAAAACTTCATCCGCGTCTACCAAAAGATGCATGTGCATGCTTAAAACGCGTTTTCGCACAAATTCGTACGCGGGTGCTAAAAAGAGCAGCATCGGCATGCTTAGCACGTCGTTTGGTAGAAATCCACGTGCGCGTTCTGCCAAAAGCACCATTTGCATGCACATCTTGTGGTTTTGCAGAAAACTTCATCCGCGTCTACCAAAAGATGCATGTGCATGCTTAAAAACGCGTTTTCGCACAAATCCGTGCGCGGGTGCTAAAAAGAGCAGCATCGGCATGCTTAGCACGTCGTTTGGTAGAAATCCACGTGCGCGTTCTGCCGAAAGCACCATTTGCATGCACATCTTGTGGTTTTGCAGAAAACTTCATCCGCGTCTACCAAAAGATGCATGTGCATGCTTAAAACGCGTTTTCGCACAAATCCGTGCGCGGGCGCTAAAAAGAGCAGCATCGGCATGCTTAGCACGTCGTTGGTAGAAATCCACGTGCGCGTTCTGCCGAAAGCACCATTTGCATGCACATCTTGTGGTTCTGCAGAAAACTTCATCCGCGTCTACCAAAAGATGCATGTGCATGCTTAAAACGCGTTTTCGCACAAATCCGTGCGCGGTGCTAAAAAGAGCAGCATCGGCAAGCTTAGCACTTCGTTTGGTAGAAATCCACGTGCGCGTTCTGCCAAAAGCACCATTTGCATGCACATCTTGTGGTTTTGCAGAAAACTTCATCCGCGTCTACCAAAAGATGCATGTGCATGCTTAAAACGCGTTTTCGCACAAATCCGTGCGCGGGTGCTAAAAAGAGCAGCATCGGCATGCTTAGCACGTCGTTTGGTAGAAATCCACGTGCGCGTTCTGCCAAAAGCACCATTTGCATGCACATCTTGTGGTTTTGCAGAAAACTTCATCCGCGTCTACCAAAAGATGCATGTGCATGCTTAAAACGCGTTTTCGCACAAATCCGTGCGCGGGTGCTAAAAAGAGCAGCATCGGCATGCTTAGCACGTCGTTTGGTAGAAATCCACGTGCGCGTTCTGCCGAAAGCACCATTTGCATGCACATCTTGTGGTTCTGCAGAAAACTTCATCCGCGTCTAGCAAAAGATGCATGTGTATGCTTAAAACGCGTTTTCGCACAAATCCGTGCGCGGGTGCTAAAAAGAGCAGCATCGGCATGCTTAGCACGTCGTTTGGTAGAAATCCACGTGCGCATTCTGCCGAAAGCACCATTTGCATGCACATCTTGTGGTTTTGCAGAAAACTTCATCCGCGTCTACCAAAACATGCATGTGCATGCTTACAACGCGTTTCGCACAAATCCGTGCGCGGGTGCTAAAAAGAGCAGCATCGGCATGCTTAGCACGTCGTTTGGTAGAAATCCACGTGCGCGTTCTACCAAAAGCACCATTTGCATGCATATCTTGTGGTTTTGCAGAAAACTTCATCCGCGTCTACCAAAAGATGCATGTGCATGCTTAAAACGCGTTTTCGCACAAATCCGTGCGCGGGTGCTAAAAAGAGCAGCATCGGCATGGTTAGCACGTCGTTTGGTAGAAGTCCACGTGCGCGTTCTGCCAAAAGCACCATTTGCATGCACATCTTGTAGTTTTGCAGAAAACTTAATCCGCGTCTACCAAAAGATGCATGTGCATGCTTAAAACGCGTTTTCGCACAAATCCGTGCGCGGGTGCTAAAAAGAGCAGCATCGGCATGCTTAACACGTCGTTTGGTAGAAATCCACGTGCGCGTTCTGCCAAAAGCACCATTTGCATGCACATCTTGTGGTTTTGCAGAAAACTTCATCCGCGTCTACCAAAGGATGCATGTGCATGCTTAAAACGCGTTTTCGCACAAATCCGGGCGCGGGTGCTAAAAAGAGCAGCATCGGCATGCTTAGCACGTCGTTTGGTAGAAATCCACGTGCGCGTTCTGCCAAAAGCACCATTTGCATGCACATCTTGTGGTTTTGCAGAAAACTTCATCCGCGTCTACCAAAAGATGCATGTGCATGCTTAAAACGCGTTTTCGCACAAATCCGTGCGCGGGTGCTAAAAAGAGCAGCATCGGCATGCTTAGCACGTCGTTTGGTAGAAATCCACGTGCGCGTTCTGCCAAAAGCACCATTTGCATGCACATCTTGTGGTTTTGCAGAAAACTTCATCCGCGTCTACCAAAAGATGCATGTGCATGCTTAAAACGCGTTTTCGCACAAATCCGTGCGCGGGTGCTAAAAAGAGCAGCATCGGCATGCTTAGCACGTCGTTTGGTAGAAATCCACGTGCGCGTTCTGCCAAAAGCACCATTTGCATGCACATCTTGTGGTTTTGCAGAAAACTTCATCCGCGTCTACCAAAGATGCATGTGCATGCTTAAAACGCGTTTTCGCACAAATCCGTGCGCGGGTGCTAAAAAGAGCAGCATCGGCATGCTTAGCACGTCGTTTGGTAGAAATTCACGTGCGCGTTCTGCCAAAAGCACCATTTGCATGCACATCTTGTGGTTTTGCAGAAAACTTCATCCGCGTCTACCAAAAGATGCATGTGCATGCTTAAAACGCGTTTTCGCACAAATCCGTGCGCAGGTGCTAAAAAGAGCAGCATCGGCATGCTTAGCACGTCGTTTGGTAGAAATCCACGTGCGCGTTCTGCCAAAAGCACCATTTGCATGCACATCTTGTGGTTTCGCAGAAAACTTCATCCGCGTCTACCAAAAGATGCATGTGCATGCTTAAAACGCGTTTTCGCACAAATCCGTGCGCGGGTGCTAAAAAGAGCAGCATCGGCATGCTTAGCACGTCGTTTGGTAGAAATCCACGTGCGCGTTCTGCCAAAAGCACCATTTGCATGCACATCTTGTGGTTTTGCAGAAAACTTCATCCGCGTCTACCAAAAGATGCATGTGCATGCTTAAAACGCGTTTTCGCACAAATCCGTACGCGGGTGCTAAATAGAGCAGCATCGGCATGCTTAGCACGTCGTTTGGTAGAAATCCACGTGCGCGTTCTGCCAAAAGCACCATTTGCATGCACATCTTGTGGTTTTGCAGAAAACTTCATCCGCGTCTACCAAAAGATGCATGTGCATGCTTAAAACGCGTTTTCGCACAAATCCGTGCGCGGTGCTAAAAAGAGCAGCATCGGCATGCTTAGCACGTCGTTTGGTAGAAATCCACGTGCGCGTTCTGCCAAAAGCACCATTTGCATGCACATCTTGTGGTTTTGCAGAAAACTTCATCCGCGTCTACCAAAAGATGCATGTGCATGCTTAAAACGCGTTTTCGCACAAATCCGTGCGCGGGTGCTAAAAAGAGCAGCATCGGCATGCTTAGCACGTCGTTTGGTAGAAATCCACGTGGGCGTTCTGCCGAAAGCACCATTTGCATGCACATCTTGTGGTTTTGCAGAAAACATCATCCGCGTCTACCAAAAGATGCATGTGCATGCTTAAAACGCGTTTTCGCACAAATCCGTGCGCGGGTGCTAAAAAGAGCAGCATCGGCATGCTTAGCACGTCGTTTGGTAGAAATCCACGTGCGCGTTCTGCCAAAAGCACCATTTGCATGCACATCTTGTGGTTTTGCAGAAAACTTCATCCGCGTCTACCAAAAGATGCATGTGCATGCTTAAAACGCGTTTTCGCACAAATTCGTACGCGGGTGCTAAAAAGAGCAGCATCGGCATGCTTAGCACGTCGTTTGGTAGAAATCCACGTGCGCGTTCTGCCAAAAGCACCATTTGCATGCACATCTTGTGGTTTTGCAGAAAACTTCATCCGCGTCTACCAAAAGATGCATGTGCATGCTTAAAACGCGTTTTCGCACAAATCCGTGCGCGGGTGCTAAAAAGAGCAGCATCGGCATGCTTAGCACGTCGTTTGGTAGAAATCCACGTGCGCGTTCTGCCGAAAGCACCATTTGCATGCACATCTTGTGGTTTTGCAGAAAACTTCATCCGCGTCTACCAAAAGATGCATGTGCATGCTTAAAACGCGTTTTCGCACAAATCCGTGCGCGGGCGCTAAAAAGAGCAGCATCGGCATGCTTAGCACGTCGTTTGGTAGAAATCCACGTGCGCGTTCTGCCGAAAGCACCATTTGCATGCACATCTTGTGGTTCTGCAGAAAACTTCATCCGCGTCTACCAAAAGATGCATGTGCATGCTTAAAACGCGTTTTCGCACAAATCCGTGCGCGGGTGCTAAAAAGAGCAGCATCGGCAAGCTTAGCACTTCGTTTGGTAGAAATCCACGTGCGCGTTCTGCCAAAAGCACCATTTGCATGCACATCTTGTGGTTTTGCAGAAAACTTCATCCGCGTCTACCAAAAGATGCATGTGCATGCTTAAAACGCGTTTTCGCACAAATCCGTGCGCGGGTGCTAAAAAGAGCAGCATCGGCATGCTTAGCACGTCGTTTGGTAGAAATCCACGTGCGCGTTCTGCCAAAAGCACCATTTGCATGCACATCTTGTGGTTTTGCAGAAAACTTCATCCGCGTCTACCAAAAGATGCATGTGCATGCTTAAAACGCGTTTTCGCACAAATCCGTGCGCGGGTGCTAAAAAGAGCAGCATCGGCATGCTTAGCACGTCGTTTGGTAGAAATCCACGTGCGCGTTCTGCCGAAAGCACCATTTGCATGCACATCTTGTGGTTCTGCAGAAAACTTCATCCGCGTCTAGCAAAAGATGCATGTGTATGCTTAAAACGCGTTTTCGCACAAATCCGTGCGCGGGTGCTAAAAAGAGCAGCATCGGCATGCTTAGCACGTCGTTTGGTAGAAATCCACGTGCGCATTCTGCCGAAAGCACCATTTGCATGCACATCTTGTGGTTTTGCAGAAAACTTCATCCGCGTCTACCAAAACATGCATGTGCATGCTTACAACGCGTTTTCGCACAAATCCGTGCGCGGGTGCTAAAAAGAGCAGCATCGGCATGCTTAGCACGTCGTTTGGTAGAAATCAACGTGCGCATTCTGCCGAAAGCACCATTTGCATGCACATCTTGTGGTTTTGCAGAAAACTTCATCCGCGTCTACCAAAACATGCATGTGCATGCTTACAACGCGTTTTCGCACAAATCCGTGCGCGGGTGCTAAAAAGAGCAGCATCGGCATGCTTAGCACGTCGTTTGGTAGAAATCCACGTGCGCGTTCTACCAAAAGCACCATTTGCATGCATATCTTGTGGTTTTGCAGAAAACTTCATCCGCGTCTACCAAAAGATGCATGTGCATGCTTAAAACGCGTTTTCGCACAAATCCGTGCGCGGGTGCTAAAAAGAGCAGCATCGGCATGGTTAGCACGTCGTTTGGTAGAAGTCCACGTGCGCGTTCTGCCAAAAGCACCATTTGCATGCACATCTTGTAGTTTTGCAGAAAACTTAATCCGCGTCTACCAAAAGATGCATGTGCATGCTTAAAACGCGTTTTCGCACAAATCCGTGCGCGGGTGCTAAAAAGAGCAGCATCGGCATGCTTAACACGTCGTTTGGTAGAAATCCACGTGCGCGTTCTGCCAAAAGCACCATTTGCATGCACATCTTGTGGTTTTGCAGAAAACTTCATCCGCGTCTACCAAAGGATGCATGTGCATGCTTAAAACGCGTTTTCGCACAAATCCGGGCGCGGGTGCTAAAAAGAGCAGCATCGGCATGCTTAGCACGTCGTTTGGTAGAAATCCACGTGCGCGTTCTGCCAAAAGCACCATTTGCATGCACATCTTGTGGTTTTGCAGAAAACTTCATCCGCGTCTACCAAAAGATGCATGTGCATGCTTAAAACGCGTTTTCGCACAAATCCGTGCGCGGGTGCTAAAAAGAGCAGCATCGGCATGCTTAGCACGTCGTTTGGTAGAAATCCACGTGCGCGTTCTGCCAAAAGCACCATTTGCATGCACATCTTGTGGTTTTGCAGAAAACTTCATCCGCGTCTACCAAAAGATGCATGTGCATGCTTAAAACGCGTTTTCGCACAAATCCGTGCGCGGGTGCTAAAAAGAGCAGCATCGGCATGCTTAGCACGTCGTTTGGTAGAAATTCACGTGCGCGTTCTGCCAAAAGCACCATTTGCATGCACATCTTGTGGTTTTGCAGAAAACTTCATCCGCGTCTACCAAAAGATGCATGTGCATGCTTAAAACGCGTTTTCGCACAAATCCGTGCGCAGGTGCTAAAAAGAGCAGCATCGGCATGCTTAGCACGTCGTTTGGTAGAAATCCACGTGCGCGTTCTGCCAAAAGCACCATTTGCATGCACATCTTGTGGTTTCGCAGAAAACTTCATCCGCGTCTACCAAAAGATGCATGTGCATGCTTAAAACGCGTTTTCGCACAAATCCGTGCGCGGGTGCTAAAAAGAGCAGCATCGGCATGCTTAGCACGTCGTTTGGTAGAAATCCACGTGCGCGTTCTGCCAAAAGCACCATTTGCATGCACATCTTGTGGTTTTGCAGAAAACTTCATCCGCATCTACCAAAAGATGTATGTGCATGCTTAAAACGCGTTTTCGCACAAATCCGTGCGCGGGTGCTAAAAAGAGCAGCATCGGCATGCTTAGCACGTCGTTTGGTAGAAATCCACGTGCGCGTTCTGCCAAAAGCACCATTTGCATGCACATCTTGTGGTTTTGCATAAAACTTCATCCGCGTCTACCAAAAGATGCATGTGCATGCTTAAAACGCGTTTTCGCACAAATCCGTGCGCGGGTGCTAAAAAGAGCAGCATCGGCATGCTTAGCACGTCGTTTGGTAGAAATCCACGTGCGCGTTCTGCCAAAAGCACCATTTGCATGCACATCTTGTGGTTTTGCAGAAAACTTCATCCGCTTCTACCAAAATATGCATGTGCATGCTTAAAACGCGTTTTCGCACAAATCCGTGCGCGGGTGCTAAAAAGAGCAGCATCGGCATGCTTAGCACGTCGTTTGGTAGAAATCCACGTGTGCGTTCTGCCAAAAGCACCATTTGCATGCACATCTTGTGGTTTTGCAGAAAACTTCATCCGCGTCTACCAAAAGATGCATGTGCATGCTTAAAACGCGTTTTCGCACAAATCCGTGCGCGGGTGCTAAAAAGAGCAGTATCGGCATGCTTAGCACGTCGTTTGGTAGAAATCCACGTACGCGTTCTGCCAAAAGCACCATTTGCATGCACATCTTGTGGTTTTGCAGAAAACTTCATCCGCGTCTACCAAAAGATGCATGTGCATGCTTAAAACGCGTTTCGCACAAATCCGTGCGCGGGTGCTAAAAAGAGCAGCATCGGCATGCTTAGCACGTCGTTTGGTAGACATCCACGTGCGCGTTCTGCCAAAAGCACCATTTGCATGCACATCTTGTGGTTTTGCAGAAAACTTCATCCGCGTCTTCCAAAAGATGCATGTGCATGCTTAAAACGCGTTTTCGCACAAATCCGTACGCGGGTGCTAAATAGAGCAGCATCGGCATGCTTAGCACGTCGTTTGGTAGAAATCCACGTGCGCGTTCTGCCAAAAGCACCATTTGCATGCACATCTTGTGGTTTTGCAGAAAACTTCATCCGCGTCTACCAAAAGATGCATGTGCATGCTTAAAACGCGTTTTCGCACAAATCCGTGCGCGGGTGCTAAAAGAGCAGCATCGGCATGCTTAGCACGTCGTTTGGTAGAAATCCATGTGCGCGTTCTGCCAAAAGCACCATTTGCATGCACATCTTGTGGTTTTGCAGAAAACTTCATCCGCGTCTACCAAAAGATGCATGTGCATGCTTAAAACGCGTTTTCGCACAAATCCGTGCGCGGGTGCTAAAAAGAGCAGCATCGGCATGCTTAGCACGTCGTTTGGTAGAAATTCACGTGCGCGTTCTGCCAAAAGCACCATTTGCATGCACATCTTGTGGTTTTGCAGAAAACTTCATCCGCGTCTACCAAAAGATGCATGTGCATGCTTAAAACGCGTTTTCGCACAAATCCGTGCGCAGGTGCTAAAAAGAGCAGCATCGGCATGCTTAGCACGTCGTTTGGTAGAAATCCACGTGCGCGTTCTGCCAAAAGCACCATTTGCATGCACATCTTGTGGTTTTGCAGAAAACTTCATCCGCGTCTACCAAAAGATGCATGTGCATGCTTAAAACGCGTTTTCGCACAAATCCGTGCGCGGGTGCTAAATAGAGCAGCATCGGCATGCTTAGCACGTCGTTTGGTGGAAATCCACGTGCGCGTTCTGCCAAAAGCACCATTTGCACGCACATCTTGTGGTTTTGCAGAAAACTTCATCCGCGTCTACCAAAAGATGCATGTGCATGCTTAAAACGCGTTTTCGCACAAATCCGTGCGCGGGTGCTAAAAAGAGCAGCATCGGCATGCTTAGCACGTCGTTTGGTGGAAATCCACGTGCGCGTTCTGCCAAAAGCACCATTTGCATGCACATCTTGTGGTTTTGCAGAAAACTTCATCCACGTCCACCAAAAGATGCATGTGCATGCTTAAAACGCGTTTTCGCACAAATCCGTGCGCGGGTGCTAAAAAGAGCAGCATCGGCATGCTTAGCACGTCGTTTGGTAGAAATCCACGTGCGCGTTCTGCCAAAAGCACCATTTGCATGCACATCTTGTGGTTTTGCAGAAAACTTCATCCGCGTCTACCAAAAGATGCATGTGCATGCTTAAAACGCGTTTTCGCACAAATCCGTGCGCGGGTATTAAAAAGAGCAGCATCGGCATGCTTAGCACGTCGTTTGGTAGAATCCACGTGCCGCGTTCTGCCAAAAGCACCATTTGCAATGCAGATCTTGTGGTTTTGCAGAAAACTTCATCCGCGTCTACCAAAAGATGCATGTGCATGCTTAAAACGCGTTTTCGCACAAATCCGTGCTCGGGTGCTAAAAAGAGCAGCATCGGCATGCTTAGCACGTCGTTTGGTAGAAATCCACGTGCGCGTTCTGCCAAAAGCACCATTTGCACGCACATCTTGTGGTTTTGCAGAAAACTTCATCCGCGTCTACCAAAAGATGCATGTGCATGCTTAAAACGCGTTTTTGCACAAATCCGTGCGCGGGTGCTAAAAAGAGCAGCATCGGCATGCTTAGCACGTCGTTTGGTAGAAATCCACGTGCGCGTTCTGCCAAAAGCACCATTTGCATGCACATCTTGTGGTTTTGCAGAAAACTTCATCCGCGTCTACCAAAAGATGCATGTGCATGCTTAAAACGCGTTTTCGCACAAATCCGTGCGCGGGTGCTCAAAAGAGCAGCATCGGCATGCTTAGCACGTCGTTTGGTAGAAATCCATGTGCGCGTTACACACGCGAGACAGATGCATGCACATCTTGTGGTTTTGCAGAAAACTTCATCCGCGTCTACCAAAAGATGCATGTGCATGCTTAAAACGCGTTTTCGCACAAATCCGTGCGCGGGTGCTAAAAAGAGCAGCATCGGCATGCTTAGCACGTCGTTTGGTAGAAAATCACGTGCGCGTTCTGCAAAAAGCACCATTTGCATGCACATCTTGTGGTTTTGCAGAAAACTTCATCCGCGTCTACCAAAAGATGCATGTGCATGCTTAAAACGCGTTTTCGCACAAATCCGTGCGCAGGTGCTAAAAAGAGCAGCATCGGCATGCTTAGCACGTCGTTTGGTAGAAATCCACGTGCGCGTTCTGCCAAAAGCACCATTTGCATGCACATCTTGTGGTTTTGCAGAAAACTTCATCCGCGTCCACCAAAAGATGCATGTGCATGCTTAAAACGCGTTTTCGCACAAATCCGTGCGCGGGTGCTAAAAAGAGCAGCATCGGCATGCTTAGCACGTCGTTTGGTAGAAATCCACGTGCGCGTTCTGCCAAAAGCACCATTTGCATGCACATCTTGTGGTTTCGCAGAAAACTTCATCCGCGTCTACCAAAAGATGCATGTGCATGCTTAAAAACGCGTTTTCGCACAAATCCGTGCGCGGGTGCTAAAAAGAGGAGCATCGGCATGCTTAGCACGTCGTTTGGTAGAAATCCACGTGCGCGTTCTGCCAAAAGCACCATTTGCATGCACATCTTGTGGTTTTGCAGAAAACTTCATCCGCGTCTACCAAAAGATGCATGTGCATGCTTAAAACGCGTTTTCGCACAAATCCGTGCGCGGGTGCTAAAAGAGCAGCATCGGCATGCTTAGCACGTCGTTTGGTAGAAATCCACGTGCGCGTTCTGCCAAAAGCACCATTTGCATGCACATCTTGTGGTTTTGCATAAAACTTCATCCGCGTCTACCAAAAGATGCATGTGCATGCTTAAAACGCGTTTTCGCACAAATCCGTGCGCGGGTGCTAAAAAGAGCAGCATCGGCATGCTTAGCACGTCGTTTGGTAGAAATCCACGTGCGCGTTCTGCCAAAAGCACCATTTGCATGCAGATCTTGTGGTTTTGCAGAAAACTTCATCCGCGTCTACCAAAAGATGCATGTGCATGCTTAAAACGCGTTTTCGCACAAATCCGTGCGCGGGTGCTAAAAGAGCAGCATCGGCATGCTTAGCACGTCGTTTGGTAGAAATCCACGTGCGCGTTCTGCCAAAAGCACCATTTGCATGCACATCTTGTGGTTTTGCATAAAACTTCATCCGCGTCTACCAAAAGATGCATGTGCATGCTTAAAACGCGTTTTCGCACAAATCCGTGCGCAGGTGCTAAAAAGAGCAGCATCGGCATGCTTAGCACGTCGTTTGGTAGAAATCCACGTGCGCGTTCTGCCAAAAGCACCATTTGCATGCACATCTTGTGGTTTCGCAGAAAACTTCATCCGCGTCTACCAAAAGATGCATGTGCATGCTTAAAACGCGTTTTCGCACAAATCCGTGCGCGGGTGCTAAAAAGAGCAGCATCGGCATGCTTAGCACGTCGTTTGGTAGAAATCCACGTGCGCGTTCTGCCAAAAGCACCATTTGCATGCACATCTTGTGGTTTTGCAGAAAACTTCATCCGCATCTACCAAAAGATGCATGTGCATGCTTAAAACGCGTTTTCGCACAAATCCGTGCGCGGGTGCTAAAAAGAGCAGCATCGGCATGCTTAGCACGTCGTTTGGTAGAAATCCACGTGCGCGTTCTGCCAAAAGCACCATTTGCATGCACATCTTGTGGTTTTGCATAAAACTTCATCCGCGTCTACCAAAAGATGCATGTGCATGCTTAAAACGCGTTTTCGCACAAATCCGTGCGCGGGTGCTAAAAAGAGCAGCATCGGCATGCTTAGCACGTCGTTTGGTAGAAATCCACGTGCGCGTTCTGCCAAAAGCACCATTTGCATGCACATCTTGTGGTTTTGCAGAAAACTTCATCCGCTTCTACCAAAATATGCATGTGCATGCTTAAAACGCGTTTTCGCACAAATCCGTGCGCGGGTGCTAAAAAGAGCAGCATCGGCATGCTTAGCACGTCGTTTGGTAGAAATCCACGTGTGCGTTCTGCCAAAAGCACCATTTGCATGCACATCTTGTGGTTTTGCAGAAAACTTCATCCGCGTCTACCAAAAGATGCATGTGCATGCTTAAAACGCGTTTTCGCACAAATCCGTGCGCGGGTGCTAAAAAGAGCAGTATCGGCATGCTTAGCACGTCGTTTGGTAGAAATCCACGTACGCGTTCTGCCAAAAGCACCATTTGCATGCACATCTTGTGGTTTTGCAGAAAACTTCATCCGCGTCTACCAAAAGATGCATGTGCATGCTTAAAACGCGTTTTCGCACAAATCCGTGCGCGGGTGCTAAAAAGAGCAGCATCGGCATGCTTAGCACGTCGTTTGGTAGACATCCACGTGCGCGTTCTGCCAAAAGCACCATTTGCATGCACATCTTGTGGTTTTGCAGAAAACTTCATCCGCGTCTACCAAAAGATGCATGTGCATGCTTAAAACGCGTTTTCGCACAAATCCGTACGCGGGTGCTAAATAGAGCAGCATCGGCATGCTTAGCACGTCGTTTGGTAGAAATCCACGTGCGCGTTCTGCCAAAAGCACCATTTGCATGCACATCTTGTGGTTTTGCAGAAAACTTCATCCGCGTCTACCAAAAGATGCATGTGCATGCTTAAAACGCGTTTTCGCACAAATCCGTGCGCGGGTGCTAAAAAGAGCAGCATCGGCATGCTTAGCACGTCGTTTGGTAGAAATCCATGTGCGCGTTCTGCCAAAAGCACCATTTGCATGCACATCTTGTGGTTTTGCAGAAAACTTCATCCGCGTCTACCAAAAGATGCATGTGCATGCTTAAAACGCGTTTTCGCACAAATCCGTGCGCGGGTGCTAAAAAGAGCAGCATCGGCATGCTTAGCACGTCGTTTGGTAGAAATTCACGTGCGCGTTCTGCCAAAAGCACCATTTGCATGCACATCTTGTGGTTTTGCAGAAAACTTCATCCGCGTCTACCAAAAGATGCATGTGCATGCTTAAAACGCGTTTTCGCACAAATCCGTGCGCAGGTGCTAAAAAGAGCAGCATCGGCATGCTTAGCACGTCGTTTGGTAGAAATCCACGTGCGCGTTCTGCCAAAAGCACCATTTGCATGCACATCTTGTGGTTTTGCAGAAAACTTCATCCGCGTCTACCAAAAGATGCATGTGCATGCTTAAAACGCGTTTTCGCACAAATCCGTGCGCGGGTGCTAAATAGAGCAGCATCGGCATGCTTAGCACGTCGTTTGGTGGAAATCCACGTGCGCGTTCTGCCAAAAGCACCATTTGCACGCACATCTTGTGGTTTTGCAGAAAACTTCATCCGCGTCTACCAAAAGATGCATGTGCATGCTTAAAACGCGTTTTCGCACAAATCCGTGCGCGGGTGCTAAAAAGAGCAGCATCGGCATGCTTAGCACGTCGTTTGGTGGAAATCCACGTGCGCGTTCTGCCAAAAGCACCATTTGCATGCACATCTTGTGGTTTTGCAGAAAACTTCATCCGCGTCCACCAAAAGATGCATGTGCATGCTTAAAACGCGTTTTCGCACAAATCCGTGCGCGGGTGCTAAAAAGAGCAGCATCGGCATGCTTAGCACGTCGTTTGGTAGAAATCCACGTGCGCGTTCTGCCAAAAGCACCATTTGCATGCACATCTTGTGGTTTTGCAGAAAACTTCATCCGCGTCTACCAAAAGATGCATGTGCATGCTTAAAACGCGTTTTCGCACAAATCCGTGCGCGGGTATTAAAAAGAGCAGCATCGGCATGCTTAGCACGTCGTTTGGTAGAAATCCACGTGCGCGTTCTGCCAAAAGCACCATTTGCATGCAGATCTTGTGGTTTTGCAGAAAACTTCATCCGCGTCTACCAAAAGATGCATGTGCATGCTTAAAACGCGTTTTCGCACAAATCCGTGCTCGGGTGCTAAAAAGAGCAGCATCGGCATGCTTAGCACGTCGTTTGGTAGAAATCCACGTGCGCGTTCTGCCAAAAGCACCATTTGCACGCACATCTTGTGGTTTTGCAGAAAACTTCATCCGCGTCTACCAAAAGATGCATGTGCATGCTTAAAACGCGTTTTCGCACAAATCCGTGCGCGGGTGCTAAAAAGAGCAGCATCGGCATGCTTAGCACGTCGTTTGGTAGACATCCACGTGCGCGTTCTGCCAAAAGCACCATTTGCATGCACATCTTGTGGTTTTGCAGAAAACTTCATCCGCGTCTACCAAAAGATGCATGTGCATGCTTAAAACGCGTTTTCGCACAAATCCGTACGCGGGTGCTAAATAGAGCAGCATCGGCATGCTTAGCACGTCGTTTGGTAGAAATCCACGTGCGCGTTCTGCCAAAAGCACCATTTGCATGCACATCTTGTGGTTTTGCAGAAAACTTCATCCGCGTCTACCAAAAGATGCATGTGCATGCTTAAAACGCGTTTTCGCACAAATCCGTGCGCGGGTGCTAAAAAGAGCAGCATCGGCATGCTTAGCACGTCGTTTGGTAGAAATCCATGTGCGCGTTCTGCCAAAAGCACCATTTGCATGCACATCTTGTGGTTTTGCAGAAAACTTCATCCGCGTCTACCAAAAGATGCATGTGCATGCTTAAAACGCGTTTTCGCACAAATCCGTGCGCGGGTGCTAAAAAGAGCAGCATCGGCATGCTTAGCACGTCGTTTGGTAGAAATTCACGTGCGCGTTCTGCCAAAAGCACCATTTGCATGCACATCTTGTGGTTTTGCAGAAAACTTCATCCGCGTCTACCAAAAGATGCATGTGCATGCTTAAAACGCGTTTTCGCACAAATCCGTGCGCAGGTGCTAAAAAGAGCAGCATCGGCATGCTTAGCACGTCGTTTGGTAGAAATCCACGTGCGCGTTCTGCCAAAAGCACCATTTGCATGCACATCTTGTGGTTTTGCAGAAAACTTCATCCGCGTCTACCAAAAGATGCATGTGCATGCTTAAAACGCGTTTTCGCACAAATCCGTGCGCGGGTGCTAAATAGAGCAGCATCGGCATGCTTAGCACGTCGTTTGGTGGAAATCCACGTGCGCGTTCTGCCAAAAGCACCATTTGCACGCACATCTTGTGGTTTTGCAGAAAACTTCATCCGCGTCTACCAAAAGATGCATGTGTATGCTTAAAACGCGTTTTCGCACAAATCCGTGCGCGGGTGCTAAAAAGAGCAGCATCGGCATGCTTAGCACGTCGTTTGGTGGAAATCCACGTGCGCGTTCTGCCAAAAGCACCATTTGCATGCACATCTTGTGGTTTTGCAGAAAACTTCATCCGCGTCCACCAAAAGATGCATGTGCATGCTTAAAACGCGTTTTCGCACAAATCCGTGCGCGGGTGCTAAAAAGAGCAGCATCGGCATGCTTAGCACGTCGTTTGGTAGAAATCCACGTGCGCGTTCTGCCAAAAGCACCATTTGCACGCACATCTTGTGGTTTTGCAGAAAACTTCATCCGCGTCTACCAAAAGATGCATGGGCATGCTTAAAACGCGTTTTTGCACAAATCCGTGCGCGGGTGCTAAAAAGAGCAGCATCGGCATGCTTAGCACGTCGTTTGGTAGAAATCCACGTGCGCGTTCTGCCAAAAGCACCATTTGCATGCACATCTTGTGGTTTTGCAGAAAACTTCATCCGCGTCTACCAAAAGATGCATGTGCATGCTTAAAACGCGTTTTCGCACAAATCCGTGCGCGGGTGCTCAAAAGAGCAGCATCGGCATGCTTAGCACGTCGTTTGGTAGAAATCCATGTGCGCGTTCTGCCAAAAGCACCATTTGCATGCACATCTTGTGGTTTTGCAGAAAACTTCATCCGCGTCTACCAAAAGATGCATGTGCATGCTTAAAACGCGTTTTCGCACAAATCCGTGCGCGGGTGCTAAAAAGCGCAGCATCGGCATGCTTAGCACGTCGTTTGGTAGAAATTCACGTGCGCGTTCTGCCAAAAGCACCATTTGCATGCACATCTTGTGGTTTTGCAGAAAACTTCATCCGCGTCTACCAAAAGATGCATGTGCATGCTTAAAACGCGTTTTCGCACAAATCCGTGCGCAGGTGCTAAAAAGAGCAGCATCGGCATGCTTAGCACGTCGTTTGGTAGAAATCCACGTGCGCGTTCTGCCAAAAGCACCATTTGCATGCACATCTTGTGGTTTTGCAGAAAACTTCATCCGCGTCCACCAAAAGATGCATGTGCATGCTTAAAACGCGTTTTCGCACAAATCCGTGCGCGGGTGCTAAAAAGAGCAGCATCGGCATGCTTAGCACGTCGTTTGGTAGAAATCCACGTGCGCGTTCTGCCAAAAGCACCATTTGCATGCACATCTTGTGGTTTCGCAGAAAACTTCATCCGCGTCTACCAAAAGATGCATGTGCATGCTTAAAACGCGTTTTCGCACAAATCCGTGCGCGGGTGCTAAAAAGAGGAGCATCGGCATGCTTAGCACGTCGTTTGGTAGAAATCCACGTGCGCGTTCTGCCAAAAGCACCATTTGCATGCACATCTTGTGGTTTTGCAGAAAACTTCATCCGCGTCTACCAAAAGATGCATGTGCATGCTTAAAACGCGTTTTCGCACAAATCCGTGCGCGGGTGCTAAAAGAGCAGCATCGGCATGCTTAGCACGTCGTTTGGTAGAAATCCACGTGCGCGTTCTGCCAAAAGCACCATTTGCATGCACATTTTGTGGTTTTGCATAAAACTTCATCCGCGTCTACCAAAAGATGCATGTGCATGCTTAAAACGCGTTTTCGCACAAATCCGTGCGCGGGTGCTAAAAAGAGCAGCATCGGCATGCTTAGCACGTCGTTTGGTAGAAATCCACGTGCGCGTTCTGCCAAAAGCACCATTTGCATGCACATCTTGTGGTTTTGCAGAAAACTTCATCCGCGTCTACCAAAAGATGCATGTGCATGCTTAAAACGCGTTTTCGCACAAATCCGTGCGCGGGTGCTAAAAAGAGCAGCATCGGCATGCTTCGCACGTCGTTTGGTAGAAATCCACGTGCGCGTTCTGCAAAAAGCACCATTTGCATGCACATCTTGTGGTTTTGCAGAAAACTTCATCCGCGTCTACCAAAAGATGCATGTGCATGCTTAAAACGCGTTTTCGCACAAATGCGTGCGCGGGTGCTAAAAAGAGCAGCATCGGCATGCTTAGCACGTCGTTTGGTAGAAATCCACGTGCGCGTTCTGCCAAAAGCACCATTTGCATGCACATCTTGTGGTTTTGCAGAAAACTTCATCCGCGTCTACCAAAAGATGCATGTGCATGCTTAAAACGCGTTTTCGCACAAATCCGTGCGCGGGTGCTAAAAAGAGCAGCATCGGCATGCTTAGCACGTCGTTTGGTAGAAATCCACGTGCGCGTTCTGCAAAAAGCACCATTTGCATGCACATCTTGTGGTTTTGCAGAAAACTTCATCCGCGTCTACCAAAAGATGTATGTGCATGCTTAAAACGCGTTTCCGCACAAATGCGTGCGCGGGTGCTAAAAAGAGCAGCATCGGCATGCTTAGCACGTCGTTTGGTAGAAATCTACATGCGCGTTCTGCCAAAAGCACCATTTGCATGCACATCTTGTGGTTTTGCAGAAAACTTCATCCGCGTCTACCAAAAGATGCATGTGCATGCTTAACACGCGTTTTCGCACAAATCCGTGCGCG
Source organism: Dermacentor andersoni (assembly GCF_023375885.2). Taxonomy (NCBI): domain Eukaryota; kingdom Metazoa; phylum Arthropoda; class Arachnida; order Ixodida; family Ixodidae; genus Dermacentor; species Dermacentor andersoni. Next base: position 175,196 of record NW_027314829.1, read on the forward strand.
GGTGCTAAAAAGAGCAGCATCGGCAAGCTTAGCACGTCGTTTGGTAGAAATCCACGTGCGCGTTCTGCAAAAAGCACCATTTGCATGCACATCTTGTGGTTTTGCAGAAAACTTCATCCGCGTCTACCAAAAGATGCATGTGCATGCTTAAAACGCGTTTTCGCACAAATGCGTGCGCGGGTGCTAAAAAGAGCAGCATCGGCATGCTTAGCACGTCGTTTGGTAGAAATCCACGTGCGCGTTCTGCAAAAAGCACCATTTGCATGCACATCTTGTGGTTTTGCAGAAAACTTCATCCGCGTCTACCAAAAGATGCATGTGCATGCTCAAAACGCGTTTTTGCACAAATGCGTGCGCGGGTGCTAAAAATAGCAGCATCGGCATGGTTAGCACGTCGTTTGGTAGAAATCCACGTGCGCGTTCTGCCAAAAGCACCATTTGCATGCACATCTTGTGGTTTTGCAGAAAACTTCATCCGCGTCTACCAAAAGATGCATGTGCATGCTTAAAACGCGTTTTCGCACAAATCCGTGCGCGGGTGCTAAAAAGAGCAGCATCGGCATGCTTAGCACGTCGTTTGGTAGAAATCCACGTGCGCGTTCTGCAAAAAGCACCATTTGCATGCACATCTTGTGGTTTTGCAGAAAACTTCATCCGCGTCTACCAAAAGATGCATGTGCATGCTTAAAACGCGTTTCCGCACAAATGCGTGCGCGGGTGCTAAAAAGAGCAGCATCGGCATGCTTAGCACGTCGTTTGGTAGAAATCTACGTGCGCGTTCTGCCAAAAGCACCATTTGCATGCACATCTTGTGGTTTTGCAGAAAACTTCATCCGCGTCTACCAAAAGATGCATGTGCATGCTTAAAACGCGTTTTCGCACAAATCCGTGCGCGGGTGCTAAAAAGAGCAGCATCGCCAAGCTTAGCACGTCGTTTGGTAGAAATCCACGTGCGCGTTCTGCAAAAAGCACCATTTGCATGCACATCTTGTGGTTTTGCAGAAAACTTCATCCGCGTCTACCAAAAGATGCATGTGCATGCTTAAAACGCGTTTTCGCACAAATGCGTGCGCGGGTGCTAAAAATAGCAGCATCGGCATGCTTAGCACGTCGTTTGGTAGAAATCCACGTGCGCGTTCTGCCAAAAGCACCATTTGCATGCACATCTTGTGGTTTTGCAGAAAACTTCATCCGCGTCTACCAAAAGATGCATGTGCATGCTTAAAACGCGTTTTCGCACAAATCCGTGCGCGGGTGCTAAAAAGAGCAGCATCGGCATGCTTAGCACGTCGTTTGGTAGAAATCCACGTGCGCGTTCTGCAAAAAGCACCATTTGCATGCACATCTCGTGGTTTTGCAGAAAACTTCATCCGCGTCTACCAAAAGATGCATGTGCATGCTTAAAACGCGTTTTCGCACAAATCCGTGCGCGGGTGCTAAAAAGAGCAGCATCGGCATGCTTAGCACGTCGTTTGGTAGAAATCCACGTGCGCGTTCTGCAAAAAGCACCATTTGCATGCACATCTTGTGGTTTTGCAGAAAACTTCATCCGCGTCTACCAAAAGGTGCATGTGCATGCTTAAAACGCGTTTTCGCACAAATGCGTGCGCGGGTGCTTAGAATAGCAGCATCGGCATGCTTAGCACGTCGTTTGGTAGAAATCCACATGCGCGTTCTGCAAAAAGCACCATTTGCATGCACATCTTGTGGTTTTGCAGAAAACTTCATCCGCGTCTACCAAAAGATGTATGTGCATGCTTAAAACGCGTTTTCGCACAAATCCGTGCGCGGGTGCTAAAAAGAGCAGCATCGGCATGCTTAGCACGTCGTTTGGTAGAAATCCACGTGCGCGTTCTGCAAAAAGCACCATTTGCATGCACATCTTGTGGTTTTGCAGAAAACTTCATCCGCGTCTACCAAAAGATGCATGTGCATGCTTAAAACGCGTTTTCGCACAAATGCGTGCGCGGGTGCTAAAAAGAGCAGCATCGGCATGCTTAGCACGTCGTTTGGTAGAAATCCACGTGCGCGTTCTGCCAAAAGCACCATTTGCATGCACATCTTGTGGTTTTGCAGAAAACTTCATCCGCGTCTACCAAAAGATGCATGTGCATGCTTAAAACGCGTTTTCGCACAAATCCGTGCGCGGGTGCTAAAAAGAGCAGCATCGGCATGCTTAGCACGTCGTTTGGTAGAAATCCACGTGCGCGTTCTGCAAAAAGCACCATTTGCATGCACATCTTGTGGTTTTGCAGAAAACTTCATCCGCGTCTACCAAAAGATGCATGTGCATGCTTAAAACGCGTTTCCGCACAAATGCGTGCGCGGGTGCTAAAAAGAGCAGCATCGGCATGCTTAGCACGTCGTTTGGTAGAAATCTACGTGCGCGTTCTGCCAAAAGCACCATTTGCATGCACATCTTGTGGTTTTGCAGAAAACTTCATCCGCGTCTACCAAAAGATGCATGTGCATGCTTAAAACGCGTTTTCGCACAAATCCGTGCGCGGGTGCTAAAAAGAGCAGCATCGCCAAGCTTAGCACGTCGTTTGGTAGAAATCCACGTGCGCGTTCTGCAAAAAGCACCATTTGCATGCACATCTTGTGGTTTTGCAGAAAACTTCATCCGCGTCTACCAAAAGATGCATGTGCATGCTTAAAACGCGTTTTCGCACAAATGCGTGCGCGGGTGCTAAAAATAGCAGCATCGGCATGCTTAGCACGTCGTTTGGTAGAAATCCACGTGCGCGTTCTGCCAAAAGCACCATTTGCATGCACATCTTGTGGTTTTGCAGAAAACTTCATCCGCGTCTACCAAAAGATGCATGTGCATGCTTAAAACGCGTTTTCGCACAAATCCGTGCGCGGGTGCTAAAAAGAGCAGCATCGGCATGCTTAGCACGTCGTTTGGTAGAAATCCACGTGCGCGTTCTGCACAAAGCACCATTTGCATGCACATCTCGTGGTTTTGCAGAAAACTTCATCCGCGTCTACCAAAAGATGCATGTGCATGCTTAAAACGCGTTTTCGCACAAATCCGTGCGCGGGTGCTAAAAAGAGCAGCATCGGCATGCTTAGCACGTCGTTTGGTAGAAATCCACGTGCGCGTTCTGCAAAAAGCACCATTTGCATGCACATCTCGTGGTTTTGCAGAAAACTTCATCCGCGTCTACCAAAAGATGCATGTGCATGCTTAAAACGCGTTTTCGCACAAATCCGTGCGCGGGTGCTAAAAAGAGCAGCATCGGCATGCTTAGCACGTCGTTTGGTAGAAATCCACGTGCGCGTTCTGCAAAAAGCACCATTTGCATGCACATCTTGTGGTTTTGCAGAAAACTTCATCCGCGTCTACCAAAAGATGCATGTGCATGCTTAAAACGCGTTTCCGCACAAATGCGTGCGCGGGTGCTAAAAAGAGCAGCATCGGCATGCTTAGCACGTCGTTTGGTAGAAATCTACGTGCGCGTTCTGCCAAAAGCACCATTTGCATGCATATCTTGTGGTTTTGCAGAAAACTTCATCCGCGTCTACCAAAAGATACATGTGCATGCTTAAAACGCGTTTTCGCACAAATCCGTGCGCGGGTGCTAAAAAGAGCAGCATCGCCAAGCTTAGCACGTCGTTTGGTAGAAATCCACGTGCGCGTTCTGCAAAAAGCACCATTTGCATGCACATCTTGTGGTTTTGCAGAAAACTTCATCCGCGTCTACCAAAAGATGCATGTGCATGCTTAAAACGCGTTTTCGCACAAATGCGTGCGCGGGTGCTAAAAATAGCAGCATCGGCATGCTTAGCACGTCGTTTGGTAGAAATCCACGTGCGCGTTCTGCCAAAAGCACCATTTGCATGCACATCTTGTGGTTTTGCAGAAAACTTCATCCGCGTCTACCAAAAGATGCATGTGCATGCTTAAAACGCGTTTTCGCACAAATCCGTGCGCGGGTGCTAAAAAGAGCAGCATCGGCATGCTTAGCACGTCGTTTGGTAGAAATCCACGTGCGCGTTCTGCAAAAAGCACCATTTGCATGCACATCTCGTGGTTTTGCAGAAAACTTCATCCGCGTCTACCAAAAGATGCATGTGCATGCTTAAAACGCGTTTTCGCACAAATCCGTGCGCGGGTGCTAAAAAGAGCAGCATCGGCATGCTTAGCACGTCGTTTGGTAGAAATCCACGTGCGCGTTCTGCAAAAAGCACCATTTGCATGCACATCTTGTGGTTTTGCAGAAAACTTCATCCGCGTCTACCAAAAGGTGCATGTGCATGCTTAAAACGCGTTTTCGCACAAATGCGTGCGCGGGTGCTTAGAATAGCAGCATCGGCATGCTTAGCACGTCGTTTGGTAGAAATCCACGTGCGCGTTCTGCAAAAAGCACCATTTGCATGCACATCTTGTGGTTTTGCAGAAAACTTCATCCGCGTCTACCAAAAGATGCATGTGCATGCTTAAAACGCGTTTTCGCACAAATCCGTGCGCGGGTGCTAAAAAGAGCAGCATCGGCATGCTTAGCACGTCGTTTGGTAGAAATCCACGTGCGCGTTCTGCAAAAAGCACCATTTGCATGCACATCTTGTGGTTTTGCAGAAAACTTCATCCGCGTCTACCAAAAGATGCATGTGCATGCTTAAAACGCGTTTTCGCACAAATGCGTGCGCGGGTGCTAAAAAGAGCAGCATCGGCATGCTTAGCACGTCGTTTGGTAGAAATCCACGTGCGCGTTCTGCAAAAAGTACCATTTGCATGCACATCCTGTTGTTTTGCAGAAAACTTCATCCGCGTCTACCAAAAGATGCATGTGCATGCTTAAAACGCGTTTTCGCACAAATCCGTGCGCGGGTGCTAAAAAGAGCAGCATCGGCATGCTTAGCACGTCGTTTGGTAGAAATCCACGTGCGCGTTCTGCAAAAAGCACCATTTGCATGCACATCTTGTGGTTTTGCAGAAAACTTCATCCGCGTCTACCAAAAGATGCATGTGCATGCTTAAAACGCGTTTTCGCACAAATGCGTGCGCGGGTGCTAAAAAGAGCAGCATCGGCATGCTTAGCACGTCGTTTGGTAGAAATCCACGTGCGCGTTCTGCCAAAAGCACCATTTGCATGCACATCTTGTGGTTTTGCAGAAAACTTCATCCGCGTCTACCAAAAGATGCATGTGCATGCTTAAAACGCGTTTTCGCACAAATCCGTGCGCGGGTGCTAAAAAGAGCAGCATCGGCATGCTTAGCACGTCGTTTGGTAGAAATCCACGTGCGCGTTCTGCAAAAAGCACCATTTGCATGCACATCTTGTGGTTTTGCAGAAAACTTCATCCGCGTCTACCAAAAGGTGCATGTGCATGCTTAAAACGCGTTTTCGCACAAATGCGTGCGCGGGTGCTAAAAAGAGCAGCATCGGCATGCTTAGCACGTCGTTTGGTAGAAATCTACGTGCGTGTTCTGCCAAAAGCACCATTTGCATGCACATCTTGTGGTTTTGCAGAAAACTTCATCCGCGTCTACCAAAAGATGCTTAACACGCGTTTTCGCACAAATCCGTGCGCGGGTGCTAAAAAGAGCAGCATCGGCAAGCTTAGCACGTCGTTTGGTAGAAATCCACGTGCGCGTTCTGCAAAAAGCACCATTTGCATGCACATCTTGTGGTTTTGCAGAAAACTTCATCCGCGTCTACCAAAAGATGCATGTGCATGCTTAAAACGCGTTTTCGCACAAATGCGTGCGCGGGTGCTAAAAAGAGCAGCATCGGCATGCTTAGCACGTCGTTTGGTAGAAATCCACGTGCGCGTTCTGCAAAAAGCACCATTTGCATGCACATCTTGTGGTTTTGCAGAAAACTTCATCCGCGTCTACCAAAAGATGCATGTGCATGCTTAAAACGCGTTTTCGCACAAATCCGTGCGCGGGTGCTAAACAGAGCAGCATCGGCATGCTTAGCACGTCGTTTGGTAGAAATCCACGTGCGCGTTCTGCAAAAAGCACCATTTGCATGCACATCTCGTGGTTTTGCAGAAAACTTCATCCGCGTCTACCAAAAGATGCATGTGCATGCTTAAAACGCGTTTTCGCACAAATCCGTGCGCGGGTGCTAAAAAGAGCAGCATCGGCATGCTTAGCACGTCGTTTGGTAGAAATCCACGTGCGCGTTCTGCAAAAAGCACCATTTGCATGCACATCTTGTGGTTTTGCAGAAAACTTCATCCGCGTCTACCAAAAGGTGCATGTGCATGCTTAAAACGCGTTTTCGCACAAATGCGTGCGCGGGTGCTTAGAATAGCAGCATCGGCATGCTTAGCACGTCGTTTGGTAGAAATCCACATGCGCGTTCTGCAAAAAGCACCATTTGCATGCACATATTGTGGTTTTGCAGAAAACTTCATCCGCGTCTACCAAAAGATGTATGTGCATGCTTAAAACGCGTTTTCGCACAAATCCGTGCGCGGGTGCTAAAAAGAGCAGCATCGGCATGCTTAGCACGTCGTTTGGTAGAAATCCACGTGCGCGTTCTGCAAAAAGCACCATTTGCATGCACATCTTGTGGTTTTGCAGAAAACTTCATCCGCGTCTACCAAAAGATGCATGTGCATGCTTAAAACGCGTTTTCGCACAAATGCGTGCGCGGGTGCTAAAAAGAGCAGCATCGGCATGCTTAGCACGTCGTTTGGTAGAAATCCACGTGCGCGTTCTGCCAAAAGCACCATTTGCATGCACATCTTGTGGTTTTGCAGAAAACTTCATCCGCGTCTACCAAAAGATGCATGTGCATGCTTAAAACGCGTTTTCGCACAAATCCGTGCGCGGGTGCTAAAAAGAGCAGCATCGGCATGCTTAGCACGTCGTTTGGTAGAAATCCACGTGCGCGTTCTGCAAAAAGCACCATTTGCATGCACATCTTGTGGTTTTGCAGAAAACTTCATCCGCGTCTACCAAAAGATGCATGTGCATGCTTAAAACGCGTTTCCGCACAAATGCGTGCGCGGGTGCTAAAAAGAGCAGCATCGGCATGCTTAGCACGTCGTTTGGTAGAAATCTACGTGCGCGTTCTGCCAAAAGCACCATTTGCATGCACATCTTGTGGTTTTGCAGAAAACTTCATCCGCGTCTACCAAAAGATGTATGTGCATGCTTAAAACGCGTTTCCGCACAAATGCGTGCGCGGGTGCTAAAAAGAGCAGCATCGGCATGCTTAGCACGTCGTTTGGTAGAAATCTACGTGCGCGTTCTGCCAAAAGCACCATTTGCATGCACATCTTGTGGTTTTGCAGAAAACTTCATCCGCGTCTACCAAAAGATGCATGTGCATGCTTAACACGCGTTTTCGCACAAATCCGTGCGCGGGTGCTAAAAAGAGCAGCATCGGCAAGCTTAGCACGTCGTTTGGTAGAAATCCACGTGCGCGTTCTGCAAAAAGCACCATTTGCATGCACATCTTGTGGTTTTGCAGAAAACTTCATCCGCGTCTACCAAAAGATGCATGTGCATGCTTAAAACGCGTTTTCGCACAAATGCGTGCGCGGGTGCTAAAAAGAGCAGCATCGGCATGCTTAGCACGTCGTTTGGTAGAAATCCACGTGCGCGTTCTGCAAAAAGCACCATTTGCATGCACATCTTGTGGTTTTGCAGAAAACTTCATCCGCGTCTACCAAAAGATGCATGTGCATGCTCAAAACGCGTTTTTGCACAAATGCGTGCGCGGGTGCTAAAAATAGCAGCATCGGCATGGTTAGCACGTCGTTTGGTAGAAATCCACGTGCGCGTTCTGCCAAAAGCACCATTTGCATGCACATCTTGTGGTTTTGCAGAAAACTTCATCCGCGTCTACCAAAAGATGCATGTGCATGCTTAAAACGCGTTTTCGCACAAATCCGTGCGCGGGTGCTAAAAAGAGCAGCATCGCCAAGCTTAGCACGTCGTTTGGTAGAAATCCACGTGCGCGTTCTGCAAAAAGCACCATTTGCATGCACATCTTGTGGTTTTGCAGAAAACTTCATCCGCGTCTACCAAAAGATGCATGTGCATGCTTAAAACGCGTTTTCGCACAAATGCGTGCGCGGGTGCTAAAAATAGCAGCATCGGCATGCTTAGCACGTCGTTTGGTAGAAATCCACGTGCGCGTTCTGCCAAAAGCACCATTTGCATGCACATCTTGTGGTTTTGCAGAAAACTTCATCCGCGTCTACCAAAAGATGCATGTGCATGCTTAAAACGCGTTTTCGCACAAATCCGTGCGCGGGTGCTAAAAAGAGCAGCATCGGCATGCTTAGCACGTCGTTTGGTAGAAATCCACGTGCGCGTTCTGCAAAAAGCACCATTTGCATGCACATCTCGTGGTTTTGCAGAAAACTTCATCCGCGTCTACCAAAAGATGCATGTGCATGCTTAAAACGCGTTTTCGCACAAATCCGTGCGCGGGTGCTAAAAAGAGCAGCATCGGCATGCTTAGCACGTCGTTTGGTAGAAATCCACGTGCGCGTTCTGCAAAAAGCACCATTTGCATGCACATCTTGTGGTTTTGCAGAAAACTTCATCCGCGTCTACCAAAAGGTGCATGTGCATGCTTAAAACGCGTTTTCGCACAAATGCGTGCGCGGGTGCTTAGAATAGCAGCATCGGCATGCTTAGCACGTCGTTTGGTAGAAATCCACATGCGCGTTCTGCAAAAAGCACCATTTGCATGCACATCTTGTGGTTTTGCAGAAAACTTCATCCGCGTCTACCAAAAGATGTATGTGCATGCTTAAAACGCGTTTTCGCACAAATCCGTGCGCGGGTGCTAAAAAGAGCAGCATCGGCATGCTTAGCACGTCGTTTGGTAGAAATCCACGTGCGCGTTCTGCAAAAAGCACCATTTGCATGCACATCTTGTGGTTTTGCAGAAAACTTCATCCGCGTCTACCAAAAGATGCATGTGCATGCTTAAAACGCGTTTTCGCACAAATGCGTGCGCGGGTGCTAAAAAGAGCAGCATCGGCATGCTTAGCACGTCGTTTGGTAGAAATCCACGTGCGCGTTCTGCCAAAAGCACCATTTGCATGCACATCTTGTGGTTTTGCAGAAAACTTCATCCGCGTCTACCAAAAGATGCATGTGCATGCTTAAAACGCGTTTTCGCACAAATCCGTGCGCGGGTGCTAAAAAGAGCAGCATCGGCATGCTTAGCACGTCGTTTGGTAGAAATCCACGTGCGCGTTCTGCAAAAAGCACCATTTGCATGCACATCTTGTGGTTTTGCAGAAAACTTCATCCGCGTCTACCAAAAGATGCATGTGCATGCTTAAAACGCGTTTCCGCACAAATGCGTGCGCGGGTGCTAAAAAGAGCAGCATCGGCATGCTTAGCACGTCGTTTGGTAGAAATCTACGTGCGCGTTCTGCCAAAAGCACCATTTGCATGCACATCTTGTGGTTTTGCAGAAAACTTCATCCGCGTCTACCAAAAGATGCATGTGCATGCTTAAAACGCGTTTTCGCACAAATCCGTGCGCGGGTGCTAAAAAGAGCAGCATCGCCAAGCTTAGCACGTCGTTTGGTAGAAATCCACGTGCGCGTTCTGCAAAAAGCACCATTTGCATGCACATCTTGTGGTTTTGCAGAAAACTTCATCCGCGTCTACCAAAAGATGCATGTGCATGCTTAAAACGCGTTTTCGCACAAATGCGTGCGCGGGTGCTAAAAATAGCAGCATCGGCATGCTTAGCACGTCGTTTGGTAGAAATCCACGTGCGCGTTCTGCCAAAAGCACCATTTGCATGCACATCTTGTGGTTTTGCAGAAAACTTCATCCGCGTCTACCAAAAGATGCATGTGCATGCTTAAAACGCGTTTTCGCACAAATCCGTGCGCGGGTGCTAAAAAGAGCAGCATCGGCATGCTTAGCACGTCGTTTGGTAGAAATCCACGTGCGCGTTCTGCACAAAGCACCATTTGCATGCACATCTCGTGGTTTTGCAGAAAACTTCATCCGCGTCTACCAAAAGATGCATGTGCATGCTTAAAACGCGTTTTCGCACAAATCCGTGCGCGGGTGCTAAAAAGAGCAGCATCGGCATGCTTAGCACGTCGTTTGGTAGAAATCCACGTGCGCGTTCTGCAAAAAGCACCATTTGCATGCACATCTCGTGGTTTTGCAGAAAACTTCATCCGCGTCTACCAAAAGATGCATGTGCATGCTTAAAACGCGTTTTCGCACAAATCCGTGCGCGGGTGCTAAAAAGAGCAGCATCGGCATGCTTAGCACGTCGTTTGGTAGAAATCCACGTGCGCGTTCTGCAAAAAGCACCATTTGCATGCACATCTTGTGGTTTTGCAGAAAACTTCATCCGCGTCTACCAAAAGATGCATGTGCATGCTTAAAACGCGTTTCCGCACAAATGCGTGCGCGGGTGCTAAAAAGAGCAGCATCGGCATGCTTAGCACGTCGTTTGGTAGAAATCTACGTGCGCGTTCTGCCAAAAGCACCATTTGCATGCATATCTTGTGGTTTTGCAGAAAACTTCATCCGCGTCTACCAAAAGATACATGTGCATGCTTAAAACGCGTTTTCGCACAAATCCGTGCGCGGGTGCTAAAAAGAGCAGCATCGCCAAGCTTAGCACGTCGTTTGGTAGAAATCCACGTGCGCGTTCTGCAAAAAGCACCATTTGCATGCACATCTTGTGGTTTTGCAGAAAACTTCATCCGCGTCTACCAAAAGATGCATGTGCATGCTTAAAACGCGTTTTCGCACAAATGCGTGCGCGGGTGCTAAAAATAGCAGCATCGGCATGCTTAGCACGTCGTTTGGTAGAAATCCACGTGCGCGTTCTGCCAAAAGCACCATTTGCATGCACATCTTGTGGTTTTGCAGAAAACTTCATCCGCGTCTACCAAAAGATGCATGTGCATGCTTAAAACGCGTTTTCGCACAAATCCGTGCGCGGGTGCTAAAAAGAGCAGCATCGGCATGCTTAGCACGTCGTTTGGTAGAAATCCACGTGCGCGTTCTGCAAAAAGCACCATTTGCATGCACATCTCGTGGTTTTGCAGAAAACTTCATCCGCGTCTACCAAAAGATGCATGTGCATGCTTAAAACGCGTTTTCGCACAAATCCGTGCGCGGGTGCTAAAAAGAGCAGCATCGGCATGCTTAGCACGTCGTTTGGTAGAAATCCACGTGCGCGTTCTGCAAAAAGCACCATTTGCATGCACATCTTGTGGTTTTGCAGAAAACTTCATCCGCGTCTACCAAAAGGTGCATGTGCATGCTTAAAACGCGTTTTCGCACAAATGCGTGCGCGGGTGCTTAGAATAGCAGCATCGGCATGCTTAGCACGTCGTTTGGTAGAAATCCACGTGCGCGTTCTGCAAAAAGCACCATTTGCATGCACATCTTGTGGTTTTGCAGAAAACTTCATCCGCGTCTACCAAAAGATGCATGTGCATGCTTAAAACGCGTTTTCGCACAAATCCGTGCGCGGGTGCTAAAAAGAGCAGCATCGGCATGCTTAGCACGTCGTTTGGTAGAAATCCACGTGCGCGTTCTGCAAAAAGCACCATTTGCATGCACATCTTGTGGTTTTGCAGAAAACTTCATCCGCGTCTACCAAAAGATGCATGTGCATGCTTAAAACGCGTTTTCGCACAAATGCGTGCGCGGGTGCTAAAAAGAGCAGCATCGGCATGCTTAGCACGTCGTTTGGTAGAAATCCACGTGCGCGTTCTGCAAAAAGTACCATTTGCATGCACATCCTGTTGTTTTGCAGAAAACTTCATCCGCGTCTACCAAAAGATGCATGTGCATGCTTAAAACGCGTTTTCGCACAAATCCGTGCGCGGGTGCTAAAAAGAGCAGCATCGGCATGCTTAGCACGTCGTTTGGTAGAAATCCACGTGCGCGTTCTGCAAAAAGCACCATTTGCATGCACATCTTGTGGTTTTGCAGAAAACTTCATCCGCGTCTACCAAAAGATGCATGTGCATGCTTAAAACGCGTTTTCGCACAAATGCGTGCGCGGGTGCTAAAAAGAGCAGCATCGGCATGCTTAGCACGTCGTTTGGTAGAAATCCACGTGCGCGTTCTGCCAAAAGCACCATTTGCATGCACATCTTGTGGTTTTGCAGAAAACTTCATCCGCGTCTACCAAAAGATGCATGTGCATGCTTAAAACGCGTTTTCGCACAAATCCGTGCGCGGGTGCTAAAAAGAGCAGCATCGGCATGCTTAGCACGTCGTTTGGTAGAAATCCACGTGCGCGTTCTGCAAAAAGCACCATTTGCATGCACATCTTGTGGTTTTGCAGAAAACTTCATCCGCGTCTACCAAAAGATGTATGTGCATGCTTAAAACGCGTTTCCGCACAAATGCGTGCGCGGGTGCTAAAAAGAGCAGCATCGGCATGCTTAGCACGTCGTTTGGTAGAAATCTACGTGCGTGTTCTGCCAAAAGCACCATTTGCATGCACATCTTGTGGTTTTGCAGAAAACTTCATCCGCGTCTACCAAAAGATGCTTAACACGCGTTTTCGCACAAATCCGTGCGCGGGTGCTAAAAAGAGCAGCATCGGCAAGCTTAGCACGTCGTTTGGTAGAAATCCACGTGCGCGTTCTGCAAAAAGCACCATTTGCATGCACATCTTGTGGTTTTGCAGAAAACTTCATCCGCGTCTACCAAAAGATGCATGTGCATGCTTAAAACGCGTTTTCGCACAAATGCGTGCGCGGGTGCTAAAAAGAGCAGCATCGGCATGCTTAGCACGTCGTTTGGTAGAAATCCACGTGCGCGTTCTGCAAAAAGCACCATTTGCATGCACATCTTGTGGTTTTGCAGAAAACTTCATCCGCGTCTACCAAAAGATGCATGTGCATGCTCAAAACGCGTTTTTGCACAAATGCGTGCGCGGGTGCTAAAAATAGCAGCATCGGCATGGTTAGCACGTCGTTTGGTAGAAATCCACGTGCGCGTTCTGCCAAAAGCACCATTTGCATGCACATCTTGTGGTTTTGCAGAAAACCTCATCCGCGTCTACCAAAAGATGCATGTGCATGCTTAAAACGCGTTTTCGCACAAATCCGTGCGCGGGTGTTAAAAAGAGCAGCATCGGCATGCTTAGCACGTCGTTTGGTAGAAATCCACGTGCGCGTTCTGCAAAAAGCACCATTTGCATGCACATCTTGTGGTTTTGCAGAAAACTTCATCCGCGTCTACCAAAAGATGCATGTGCATGCTTAAAACGCGTTTCCGCACAAATGCGTGCGCGGGTGCTAAAAAGAGCAGCATCGGCATGCTTAGCACGTCGTTTGGTAGAAATCTACGTGCGCGTTCTGCCAAAAGCACCATTTGCATGCACATCTTGTGGTTTTGCAGAAAACTTCATCCGCGTCTACCAAAAGATGCATGTGCATGCTTAAAACGCGTTTTCGCACAAATCCGTGCGCGGGTGCTAAAAAGAGCAGCATCGCCAAGCTTAGCACGTCGTTTGGTAGAAATCCACGTGCGCGTTCTGCAAAAAGCACCATTTGCATGCACATCTTGTGGTTTTGCAGAAAACTTCATCCGCGTCTACCAAAAGATGCATGTGCATGCTTAAAACGCGTTTTCGCACAAATGCGTGCGCGGGTGCTAAAAATAGCAGCATCGGCATGCTTAGCACGTCGTTTGGTAGAAATCCACGTGCGCGTTCTGCCAAAAGCACCATTTGCATGCACATCTTGTGGTTTTGCAGAAAACTTCATCCGCGTCTACCAAAAGATGCATGTGCATGCTTAAAACGCGTTTTCGCACAAATCCGTGCGCGGGTGCTAAAAAGAGCAGCATCGGCATGCTTAGCACGTCGTTTGGTAGAAATCCACGTGCGCGTTCTGCAAAAAGCACCATTTGCATGCACATCTCGTGGTTTTGCAGAAAACTTCATCCGCGTCTACCAAAAGATGCATGTGCATGCTTAAAACGCGTTTTCGCACAAATCCGTGCGCGGGTGCTAAAAAGAGCAGCATCGGCATGCTTAGCACGTCGTTTGGTAGAAATCCACGTGCGCGTTCTGCAAAAAGCACCATTTGCATGCACATCTTGTGGTTTTGCAGAAAACTTCATCCGTGTCTACCAAAAGGTGCATGTGCATGCTTAAAACGCGTTTTCGCACAAATGCGTGCGCGGGTGCTTAGAATAGCAGCATCGGCATGCTTAGCACGTCGTTTGGTAGAAATCCACATGCGCGTTCTGCAAAAAGCACCATTTGCATGCACATCTTGTGGTTTTGCAGAAAACTTCATCCGCGTCTACCAAAAGATGTATGTGCATGCTTAAAACGCGTTTTCGCACAAATCCGTGCGCGGGTGCTAAAAAGAGCAGCATCGGCATGCTTAGCACGTCGTTTGGTAGAAATCCACGTGCGCGTTCTGCAAAAAGCACCATTTGCATGCACATCTTGTGGTTTTGCAGAAAACTTCATCCGCGTCTACCAAAAGATGTATGTGCATGCTTAAAACGCGTTTCCGCACAAATGCGTGCGCGGGTGCTAAAAAGAGCAGCATCGGCATGCTTAGCACGTCGTTTGGTAGAAATCTACGTGCGCGTTCTGCCAAAAGCACCATTTGCATGCACATCTTGTGGTTTTGCAGAAAACTTCATCCGCGTCTACCAAAAGATGCATGTGCATGCTTAAAACGCGTTTTGGCACAAATCCGTGCGCGGGTGCTAAAAAGAGCAGCATCGGCAAGCTTAGCACGTCGTTTGGTAGAAATCCACGTGCGCGTTCTGCAAAAAGCACCATTTGCATGCACATCTTGTGGTTTTGCAGAAAACTTCATCCGCGTCTACCAAAAGATGCATGTGCATGCTTAAAACGCGCTTTCGCACAAATGCGTGCGCGGGTGCTAAAAATAGCAGCATCGGCATGCTTAGCACGTCGTTTGGTAGAAATCCACGTGCGCGTTCTGCCAAAAGCACCATTTGCATGCACATCTTGTGGTTTTGCAGAAAACTTCATCCGCGTCTACCAAAAGATGCATGTGCATGCTTAAAACGCGTTTTCGCACAAATCCGTGCGCGGGTGCTAAAAAGAGCAGCATCGGCATGCTTAGCACGTCGTTTGGTAGAAATCCACGTGCGCGTTCTGCAAAAAGCACCATTTGCATGCACATCTCGTGGTTTTGCAGAAAACTTCATCCGCGTCTACCAAAAGATGCATGTGCATGCTTAAAACGCGTTTTCGCACAAATCCGTGCGCGGGTG
Organism: Dermacentor andersoni; assembly: GCF_023375885.2. NCBI lineage: Eukaryota > Metazoa > Arthropoda > Arachnida > Ixodida > Ixodidae > Dermacentor > Dermacentor andersoni. The sequence continues at coordinate 190,395 of NW_027314829.1, forward strand.
CTAAAAAGAGCAGCATCGGCATGCTTAGCACGTCGTTTGGTAGAAATCCACGTGCGCGTTCTGCAAAAAGCACCATTTGCATGCACATCTTGTGGTTTTGTAGAAAACTTCATCCGCGTCTACCAAAAGGTGCATGTGCATGCTTAAAACGCGTTTTCGCACAAATGCGTGCGCGGGTGCTTAGAATAGCAGCATCGGCATGCTTAGCACGTCGTTTGGTAGAAATCCACGTGCGCGTTCTGCAAAAAGCACCATTTGCATGCACATCTTGTGGTTTTGCAGAAAACTTCATCCGCGTCTACCAAAAGATGCATGTGCATGCTTAAAACGCGTTTTCGCACAAATCCGTGCGCGGGTGCTAAAAAGAGCAGCATCGGCATGCTTAGCACGTCGTTTGGTAGAAATCCACGTGCGCGTTCTGCAAAAAGCACCATTTGCATGCACATCTTGTGCTTTTGCAGAAAACTTCATCCGCGTCTACCAAAAGATGCATGTGCATGCTTAAAACGCGTTTTCGCACAAATGCGTGCGCGGGTGCTAAAAAGAGCAGCATCGGCATGCTTAGCACGTCGTTTGGTAGAAATCCACGTGCGCGTTCTGCAAAAAGCACCATTTGCATGCACATCCTGTTGTTTTGCAGAAAACTTCATCCGCGTCTACCAAAACATGCATGTGCATGCTTAAAACGCGTTTTCGCACAAATGCGTGCGCGGGTGCTAAAAAGAGCAGCATCGGCATGCTTAGCACGTCGTTTGGTAGAAATCCACGTGCCCGTTCTGCCAAAAGCACCATTTGCATGCACATCTTGTGGTTTTGCAGAAAACTTCATCCGCGTCTACCAAAAGATGCATGTGCATGCTTAAAACGCGTTTTCGCACAAATGCGTGCGCGGGTGCTAAAAAGAGCAGCATCGGCATGCTTAGCACGTCGTTTGGTAGAAATCCACGTGCGCGTTCTGCCAAAAGCACCATTTGCATGCACATCTTGTGGTTTTGCAGAAAACTTCATCCGCGTCTACCAAAAGATGCATGTGCATGCCTAAAACGCGTTTTCGCACAAATCCGTGCGCGGGTGCTAAAAAGAGCAGCATCGGCATGCTTAGCACGTCGTTTGGTAGAAATCCACGTGCGCGTTCTGCAAAAAGCACCATTTGCATGCACATCTTGTGGTTTTGCAGAAAACTTCATCCGCGTCTACCAAAAGATGCATGTGCATGCTTAAAACGCGTTTTCGCACAAATGCGTGCGCGGGTGCTAAAAAGAGCAGCATCGGCATGCTTAGCACGTCGTTTGGTAGAAATCCACGTGCGCGTTCTGCCAAAAGCACCATTTGCATGCACATCTTGTGGTTTTGCAGAAAACTTCATCCGCGTCTACCAAAAGATGCATGTGCATGCTTAAAACGCGTTTTCGCACAAATCCGTGCGCGGGTGCTAAAAAGAGCAGCATCGGCATGCTTAGCACGTCGTTTGGTAGAAATCCACGTGCGCGTTCTGCAAAAAGCACCATTTGCATGCACATCTTGTGGTTTTGCAGAAAACTTCATCCGCGTCTACCAAAAGATGTATGTGCATGCTTAAAACGCGTTTCCGCACAAATGCGTGCGCGGGTGCTAAAAAGAGCAGCATCGGCATGCTTAGCACGTCGTTTGGTAGAAATCTACGTGCGCGTTCTGCCAAAAGCACCATTTGCATGCACATCTTGTGGTTTTGCAGAAAACTTCATCCGCGTCTACCAAAAGATGCATGTGCATGCTTAAAACGCGTTTTGGCACAAATCCGTGCGCGGGTGCTAAAAAGAGCAGCATCGGCAAGCTTAGCACGTCGTTTGGTAGAAATCCACGTGCGCGTTCTGCAAAAAGCACCATTTGCATGCACATCTTGTGGTTTTGCAGAAAACTTCATCCGCGTCTACCAAAAGATGCATGTGCATGCTTAAAACGCGTTTTCGCACAAATGCGTGCGCGGGTGCTAAAAATAGCAGCATCGGCATGCTTAGCACGTCGTTTGGTAGAAATCCACGTGCGCGTTCTGCCAAAAGCACCATTTGCATGCACATCTTGTGGTTTTGCAGAAAACTTCATCCGCGTCTACCAAAAGATGCATGTGCATGCTTAAAACGCGTTTTCGCACAAATCCGTGCGCGGGTGCTAAAAAGAGCAGCATCGGCATGCTTAGCACGTCGTTTGGTAGAAATCCACGTGCGCGTTCTGCAAAAAGCACCATTTGCATGCACATCTCGTGGTTTTGCAGAAAACTTCATCCGCGTCTACCAAAAGATGCATGTGCATGCTTAAAACGCGTTTTCGCACAAATCCGTGCGCGGGTGCTAAAAAGAGCAGCATCGGCATGCTTAGCACGTCGTTTCGTAGAAATCCACGTGCGCGTTCTGCAAAAAGCACCATTTGCATGCACATCTTGTGGTTTTGTAGAAAACTTCATCCGCGTCTACCAAAAGGTGCATGTGCATGCTTAAAACGCGTTTACGCACAAATGCGTGCGCGGGTGCTTAGAATAGCAGCATCGGCATGCTTAGCACGTCGTTTGGTAGAAATCCACGTGCGCGTTCTGCAAAAAGCACCATTTGCATGCACATCTTGTGGTTTTGCAGAAAACTTCATCCGCGTCTACCAAAAGATGCATGTGCATGCTTAAAACGCGTTTTCGCACAAATCCGTGCGCGGGTGCTAAAAAGAGCAGCATCGGCATGCTTAGCACGTCGTTTGGTAGAAATCCACGTGCGCGTTCTGCAAAAAGCACCATTTGCATGCACATCTTGTGGTTTTGCAGAAAACTTCATCCGCGTCTACCAAAAGATGCATGTGCATGCTTAAAACGCGTTTTCGCACAAATGCGTGCGCGGGTGCTAAAAAGAGCAGCATCGGCATGCTTAGCACGTCGTTTGGTAGAAATCCACGTGCGCGTTCTGCAAAAAGCACCATTTGCATGCACATCCTGTGGTTTTGCAGAAAACTTCATCCGCGTCTACCAAAAGATGCATGTGCATGCTTAAAACGCGTTTTCGCACAAATCCGTGCGCGGGTGCTAAAAAGAGCAGCATCGGCATGCTTAGCACGTCGTTTGGTAGAAATCCACGTGCGCGTTCTGCAAAAAGCACCATTTGCATGCACATCTTGTGGTTTTGCAGAAAACTTCATCCGCGTCTACCAAAAGATGTATGTGCATGCTTAAAACGCGTTTCCGCACAAATGCGTGCGCGGGTGCTAAAAAGAGCAGCATCGGCATGCTTAGCACGTCGTTTGGTAGAAATCTACGTGCGCGTTCTGCCAAAAGCACCATTTGCATGCACATCTTGTGGTTTTGCAGAAAACTTCATCCGCGTCTACCAAAAGATGCATGTGCATGCTTAACACGCGTTTTCGCACAAATCCGTGCGCGGGTGCTAAAAAGAGCAGCATCGGCAAGCTTAGCACGTCGTTTGGTAGAAATCCACGTGCGCGTTCTGCAAAAAGCACCATTTGCATGCACATCTTGTGGTTTTGCAGAAAACTTCATCCGCGTCTACCAAAAGATGCATGTGCATGCTTAAAACGCGTTTTCGCACAAATGCGTGCGCGGGTGCTAAAAAGAGCAGCATCGGCATGCTTAGCACGTCGTTTGGTAGAAATCCACGTGCGCGTTCTGCAAAAAGCACCATTTGCATGCACATCTTGTGGTTTTGCAGAAAACTTCATCCGCGTCTACCAAAAGATGCATGTGCATGCTCAAAACGCGTTTTTGCACAAATGCGTGCGCGGGTGCTAAAAATAGCAGCATCGGCATGGTTAGCACGTCGTTTGGTAGAAATCCACGTGCGCGTTCTGCCAAAAGCACCATTTGCATGCACATCTTGTGGTTTTGCAGAAAACTTCATCCGCGTCTACCAAAAGATGCATGTGCATGCTTAAAACGCGTTTTCGCACAAATCCGTGCGCGGGTGCTAAAAAGAGCAGCATCGGCATGCTTAGCACGTCGTTTGGTAGAAATCCACGTGCGCGTTCTGCAAAAAGCACCATTTGCATGCACATCTTGTGGTTTTGCAGAAAACTTCATCCGCGTCTACCAAAAGATGCATGTGCATGCTTAAAACGCGTTTCCGCACAAATGCGTGCGCGGGTGCTAAAAAGAGCAGCATCGGCATGCTTAGCACGTCGTTTGGTAGAAATCTACGTGCGCGTTCTGCCAAAAGCACCATTTGCATGCACATCTTGTGGTTTTGCAGAAAACTTCATCCGCGTCTACCAAAAGATGCATGTGCATGCTTAAAACGCGTTTTCGCATCCGTGCGCGGGTGCTAAAAAGAGCAGCATCGCCAAGCTTAGCACGTCGTTTGGTAGAAATCCACGTGCGCGTTCTGCAAAAAGCACCATTTGCATGCACATCTTGTGGTTTTGCAGAAAACTTCATCCGCGTCTACCAAAAGATGCATGTGCATGCTTAAAACGCGTTTTCGCACAAATGCGTGCGCGGGTGCTAAAAAGAGCAGCATCGGCATGCTTAGCACGTCGTTTGGTAGAAATCCACGTGCGCGTTCTGCAAAAAGCACCATTTGCATGCACATCCTGTGGTTTTGCAGAAAACTTCATCCGCGTCTACCAAAAGATGCATGTGCATGCTTAAAACGCGTTTTCGCACAAATCCGTGCGCGGGTGCTAAAAAGAGCAGCATCGGCATGCTTAGCACGTCGTTTGGTAGAAATCCACGTGCGCGTTCTGCAAAAAGCACCATTTGCATGCACATCTTGTGGTTTTGCAGAAAACTTCATCCGCGTCTACCAAAAGATGCATGTACATGCTTAACACGCGTTTTCGCACAAATCCGTGCGCGGGTGCTAAAAAGAGCAGCATCGGCAAGCTTAGCACGTCGTTTGGTAGAAATCCACGTGCGCGTTCTGCAAAAAGCACCATTTGCATGCACATCTTGTGGTTTTGCAGGAAAACTTCATCCGCGTCTACCAAAAGATGCATGTGCATGCTTAAAACGCGTTTTCGCACAAATGCGTGCGCGGGTGCTAAAAAGAGCAGCATCGGCATGCTTAGCACGTCGTTTGGTAGAAATCCACGTGCGCGTTCTGCAAAAAGCACCATTTGCATGCACATCTTGTGGTTTTGCAGAAAACTTCATCCGCGTCTACCAAAAGATGCATGTGCATGCTCAAAACGCGTTTTTGCACAAATGCGTGCGCGGGGTGCTAAAAATAGCAGCATCGGCATGGTTAGCACGTCGTTTGGTAGAAATCCACGTGCGCGTTCTGCCAAAAGCACCATTTGCATGCACATCTTGTGGTTTTGCAGAAAACTTCATCCGCGTCTACCAAAAGATGCATGTGCATGCTTAAAACGCGTTTTCGCACAAATCCGTGCGCGGGGTGCTAAAAAGAGCAGCATCGGCATGCTTAGCACGTCGTTTGGTAGAAATCCACGTGCGCGTTCTGCAAAAAGCACCATTTTGCATGCACATCTTGTGGTTTTGCAGAAAACTTCATCCGCGTCTACCAAAAGATGCATGTGCATGCTTAAAACGCGTTTCCGCACAAATGCGTGCGCGGGTGCTAAAAAGAGCAGCATCGGCATGCTTAGCACGTCGTTTTGGTAGAAATCTACGTGCGCGTTCTGCCAAAAGCACCATTTGCATGCACATCTTGTGGTTTTGCAGAAAACTTCATCCGCGTCTACCAAAAGATGCATGTGCATGCTTAAAACGCGTTTTCGCACAAATCCGTGCGCGGGTGCTAAAAAGAGCAGCATCGCCAAGCTTAGCACGTCGTTTGGTAGAAATCCACGTGCGCGTTCTGCAAAAAGCACCATTTGCATGCACATCTTGTGGTTTTGCAGAAAACTTCATCCGCGTCTACCAAAAGATGCATGTGCATGCTTAAAACGCGTTTTCGCACAAATGCGTGCGCGGGTGCTAAAAATAGCAGCATCGGCATGCTTAGCACGTCGTTTGGTAGAAATCCACGTGCGCGTTCTGCCAAAAGCACCATTTGCATGCACATCTTGTGGTTTTGCAGAAAACTTCATCCGCGTCTACCAAAAGATGCATGTGCATGCTTAAAACGCGTTTTCGCACAAATCCGTGCGCGGGTGCTAAAAAGAGCAGCATCGGCATGCTTAGCACGTCGTTTGGTAGAAATCCACGTGCGCGTTCTGCAAAAAGCACCATTTGCATGCACATCTCGTGGTTTTGCAGAAAACTTCATCCGCGTCTACCAAAAGATGCATGTGCATGCTTAAAACGCGTTTTCGCACAAATCCGTGCGCGGGTGCTAAAAAGAGCAGCATCGGCATGCTTAGCACGTCGTTTGGTAGAAATCCACGTGCGCGTTCTGCAAAAAGCACCATTTGCATGCACATCTTGTGGTTTTGCAGAAAACTTCATCCGCGTCTACCAAAAGGTGCATGTGCATGCTTAAAACGCGTTTTCGCACAAATGCGTGCGCGGGTGCTTAGAATAGCAGCATCGGCATGCTTAGCACGTCGTTTGGTAGAAATCCACGTGCGCGTTCTGCAAAAAGCACCATTTGCATGCACATCTTGTGGTTTTGCAGAAAACTTCATCCGCGTCTACCAAAAGATGCATGTGCATGCTTAAAACGCGTTTTCGCACAAATCCGTGCGCGGGTGCTAAAAAGAGCAGCATCGGCATGCTTAGCACGTCGTTTGGTAGAAATCCACGTGCGCGTTCTGCAAAAAGCACCATTTGCATGCACATCTTGTGGTTTTGCAGAAAACTTCATCCGCGTCTACCAAAAGATGCATGTGCATGCTTAAAACGCGTTTTCGCACAAATGCGTGCGCGGGGTGCTAAAAAGAGCAGCATCGGCATGCTTAGCACGTCGTTTGATAGAAATCCACGTGCGCGTTCTGCAAAAAGCACCATTTGCATGCACATCCTGTTGTTTTGCAGAAAACTTCATCCGCGTCTACCAAAAGATGCATGTGCATGCTTAAAACGCGTTTTCGCACAAATCCGTGCGCGGGTGCTAAAAAGAGCAGCATCGGCATGCTTAGCACGTCGTTTGGTAGAAATCCACGTGCGCGTTCTGCAAAAAGCACCATTTGCATGCACATCTTGTGGTTTTGCAGAAAACTTCATCCGCGTCTACCAAAAGATGCATGTGCATGCTTAAAACGCGTTTTCGCACAAATGCGTGCGCGGGTGCTAAAAAGAGCAGCATCGGCATGCTTAGCACGTCGTTTGGTAGAAATCCACGTGCGCGTTCTGCCAAAAGCACCATTTGCATGCACATCTTGTGGTTTTGCAGAAAACTTCATCCGCGTCTACCAAAAGATGCATGTGCATGCTTAAAACGCGTTTTCGCACAAATCCGTGCGCGGGTGCTAAAAAGAGCAGCATCGGCATGCTTAGCACGTCGTTTGGTAGAAATCCACGTGCGCGTTCTGCAAAAAGCACCATTTGCATGCACATCTTGTGGTTTTGCAGAAAACTTCATCCGCGTCTACCAAAAGATGTATGTGCATGCTTAAAACGCGTTTCCGCACAAATGCGTGCGCGGGTGCTAAAAAGAGCAGCATCGGCATGCTTAGCACGTCGTTTGGTAGAAATCTACGTGCGCGTTCTGCCAAAAGCACCATTTGCATGCACATCTTGTGGTTTTGCAGAAAACTTCATCCGCGTCTACCAAAAGATGCATGTGCATGCTTAACACGCGTTTTCGCACAAATCCGTGCGCGGGTGCTAAAAAGAGCAGCATCGGCAAGCTTAGCACGTCGTTTGGTAGAAATCCACGTGCGCGTTCTGACAAAAGCACCATTTGCATGCACATCTTGTGGTTTTGCAGAAAACTTCATCCGCGTCTACCAAAAGATGCATGTGCATGCTTAAAACGCGTTTTCGCACAAATGCGTGCGCGGGTGCTAAAAAGAGCAGCATCGGCATGCTTAGCACGTCGTTTGGTAGAAATCCACGTGCGCGTTCTGCAAAAAGCACCATTTGCATGCACATCTTGTGGTTTTGCAGAAAACTTCATCCGCGTCTACCAAAAGATGCATGTGCATGCTCAAAACGCGTTTTTGCACAAATGCGTGCGCGGGTGCTAAAAATAGCAGCATCGGCATGGTTAGCACGTCCTTTGGTAGAAATCCACGTGCGCGTTCTGCCAAAAGCACCATTTGCATGCACATCTTGTGGTTTTGCAGAAAACTTCATCCGCGTCTACCAAAAGATGCATGTGCATGCTTAAAACGCGTTTTCGCACAAATCCGTGCGCGGGTGCTAAAAAGAGCAGCATCGGCATGCTTAGCACGTCGTTTGGTAGAAATCCACGTGCGCGTTCTGCCAAAAGCACCATTTGCATGCACATCTTGTGGTTTTGCAGAAAACTTCATCCGCGTCTACCAAAAGATGCATGTGCATGCTTAAAACGCGTTTTCGCACAAATCCGTGCGCGGGTGCTAAAAAGAGCAGCATCGGCATGCTTAGCACGTCGTTTGGTAGAAATCCACGTGCGCGTTCTGCAAAAAGCACCATTTGCATGCACATCTTGTGGTTTTGCAGAAAACTTCATCCGCGTCTACCAAAAGATGCATGTGCATGCTTAAAACGCGTTTCCGCACAAATGCGTGCGCGGGTGCTAAAAAGAGCAGCATCGGCATGCTTAGCACGTCGTTTGGTAGAAATCTACGTGCGCGTTCTGCCAAAAGCACCATTTGCATGCACATCTTGTGGTTTTGCAGAAAACTTCATCCGCGTCTACCAAAAGATGCATGTGCATGCTTAAAACGCGTTTTGGCACAAATCCGTGCGCGGGTGCTAAAAAGAGCAGCATCGGCAAGCTTAGCACGTCGTTTGGTAGAAATCCACGTGCGCGTTCTGCAAAAAGCACCATTTGCATGCACATCTTGTGGTTTTGCAGAAAACTTCATCCGCGTCTACCAAAAGGTGCATGTGCATGCTTAAAACGCGTTTTCGCACAAATGCGTGCGCGGGTGCTTAGAATAGCAGCATCGGCATGCTTAGCACGTCGTTTGGTAGAAATCCACATGCGCGTTCTGCAAAAAGCACCATTTGCATGCACATATTGTGGTTTTGCAGAAAACTTCATCCGCGTCTACCAAAAGATGTATGTGCATGCTTAAAACGCGTTTTCGCACAAATCCGTGCGCGGGTGCTAAAAAGAGCAGCATCGGCATGCTTAGCACGTCGTTTGGTAGAAATCCACGTGCGCGTTCTGCAAAAAGCACCATTTGCATGCACATCTTGTGGTTTTGCAGAAAACTTCATCCGCGTCTACCAAAAGATGCATGTGCATGCTTAAAACGCGTTTTCGCACAAATGCGTGCGCGGGTGCTAAAAAGAGCAGCATCGGCATGCTTAGCACGTCGTTTGGTAGAAATCCACGTGCGCGTTCTGCAAAAGCACCATTTGCATGCACATCTTGTGGTTTTGCAGAAAACTTCATCCGCGTCTACCAAAAGATGCATGTGCATGCTTAAAACGCGTTTTCGCACAAATCCGTGCGCGGGTGCTAAAAAGAGCAGCATCGGCATGCTTAGCACGTCGTTTGGTAGAAATCCACGTGCGCGTTCTGCAAAAAGCACCATTTGCATGCACATCTTGTGGTTTTGCAGAAAACTTCATCCGCGTCTACCAAAAGATGCATGTGCATGCTTAAAACGCGTTTCCGCACAAATGCGTGCGCGGGTGCTAAAAAGAGCAGCATCGGCATGCTTAGCACGTCGTTTGGTAGAAATCTACGTGCGCGTTCTGCCAAAAGCACCATTTGCATGCACATCTTGTGGTTTTGCAGAAAACTTCATCCGCGTCTACCAAAAGATGCATGTGCATGCTTAAAACGCGTTTTGGCACAAATCCGTGCGCGGGTGCTAAAAAGAGCAGCATCGGCAAGCTTAGCACGTCGTTTGGTAGAAATCCACGTGCGCGTTCTGCAAAAAGCACCATTTGCATGCACATGTTGTGGTTTTGCAGAAAACTTCATCCGCGTCTACCAAAAGATGCATGTGCATGCTTAAAACGCGTTTTCGCACAAATGCGTGCGCGGGTGCTAAAAATAGCAGCATCGGCATGCTTAGCACGTCGTTTGGTAGAAATCCACGTGCGCGTTCTGCCAAAAGCACCATTTGCATGCACATCTTGTGGTTTTGCAGAAAACTTCATCCGCGTCTACCAAAAGATGCATGTGCATGCTTAAAACGCGTTTTCGCACAAATCCGTGCGCGGGTGCTAAAAAGAGCAGCATCGGCATGCTTAGCACGTCGTTTGGTAGAAATCCACGTGCGCGTTCTGCACAAAGCACCATTTGCATGCACATCTCGTGGTTTTGCAGAAAACTTCATCCGCGTCTACCAAAAGATGCATGTGCATGCTTAAAACGCGTTTTCGCACAAATCCGTGCGCGGGTGCTAAAAAGAGCAGCATCGGCATGCTTAGCACGTCGTTTGGTAGAAATCCACGTGCGCGTTCTGCAAAAAGCACCATTTGCATGCACATCTCGTGGTTTTGCAGAAAACTTCATCCGCGTCTACCAAAAGATGCATGTGCATGCTTAAAACGCGTTTTCGCACAAATCCGTGCGCGGGTGCTAAAAAGAGCAGCATCGGCATGCTTAGCACGTCGTTTGGTAGAAATCCACGTGCGCGTTCTGCAAAAAGCACCATTTGCATGCACATCTTGTGGTTTTGCAGAAAACTTCATCCGCGTCTACCAAAAGATGCATGTGCATGCTTAAAACGCGTTTCCGCACAAATGCGTGCGCGGGTGCTAAAAAGAGCAGCATCGGCATGCTTAGCACGTCGTTTGGTAGAAATCTACGTGCGCGTTCTGCCAAAAGCACCATTTGCATGCACATCTTGTGGTTTTGCAGAAAACTTCATCCGCGTCTACCAAAAGATGCATGTGCATGCTTAAAACGCGTTTTCGCACAAATCCGTGCGCGGGTGCTAAAAAGAGCAGCATCGCCAAGCTTAGCAGGTCGTTTGGTAGAAATCCACGTGCGCGTTCTGCAAAAAGCACCATTTGCATGCACATCTTGTGGTTTTGCAGAAAACTTCATCCGCGTCTACCAAAAGATGCATGTGCATGCTTAAAACGCGTTTTCGCACAAATGCGTGCGCGGGTGCTAAAAATAGCAGCATCGGCATGCTTAGCACGTCGTTTGGTAGAAATCCACGTGCGCGTTCTGCCAAAAGCACCATTTGCATGCACATCTTGTGGTTTTGCAGAAAACTTCATCCGCGTCTACCAAAAGATGCATGTGCATGCTTAAAACGCGTTTTCGCACAAATCCGTGCGCGGGTGCTAAAAAGAGCAGCATCGGCATGCTTAGCACGTCGTTTGGTAGAAATCCACGTGCGCGTTCTGCAAAAAGCACCATTTGCATGCACATCTCGTGGTTTTGCAGAAAACTTCATCCGCGTCTACCAAAAGATGCATGTGCATGCTTAAAACGCGTTTTCGCACAAATCCGTGCGCGGGTGCTAAAAAGAGCAGCATCGGCATGCTTAGCACGTCGTTTGGTAGAAATCCACGTGCGCGTTCTGCAAAAAGCACCATTTGCATGCACATCTTGTGGTTTTGCAGAAAACTTCATCCGCGTCTACCAAAAGATGCATGTGCATGCTTAAAACGCGTTTTCGCACAAATGCGTGCGCGGGTGCTAAAAAGAGCAGCATCGGCATGCTTAGCACGTCGTTTGGTAGAAATCCACGTGCGCGTTCTGCAAAAAGCACCATTTGCATGCACATCCTGTTGTTTTGCAGAAAACTTCATCCGCGTCTACCAAAAGATGCATGTGCATGCTTAAAACGCGTTTTCGCACAAATCCGTGCGCGGGTGCTAAAAAGAGCAGCATCGGCATGCTTAGCACGTCGTTTGGTAGAAATCCACGTGCGCGTTCTGCAAAAAGCACCATTTGCATGCACATCTTGTGGTTTTGCAGAAAACTTCATCCGCGTCTACCAAAAGATGCATGTGCATGCTTAAAACGCGTTTTCGCACAAATGCGTGCGCGGGTGCTAAAAAGAGCAGCATCGGCATGCTTAGCACGTCGTTTGGTAGAAATCCACGTGCGCGTTCTGCCAAAAGCACCATTTGCATGCACATCTTGTGGTTTTGCAGAAAACTTCATCCGCGTCTACCAAAAGATGCATGTGCATGCTTAAAACGCGTTTTCGCACAAATCCGTGCGCGGGTGCTAAAAAGAGCAGCATCGGCATGCTTAGCACGTCGTTTGGTAGAAATCCACGTGCGCGTTCTGCAAAAAGCACCATTTGCATGCACATCTTGTGGTTTTGCAGAAAACTTCATCCGCGTCTACCAAAAGATGTATGTGCATGCTTAAAACGCGTTTCCGCACAAATGCGTGCGCGCGTGCTAAAAAGAGCAGCATCGGCATGCTTAGCACGTCGTTTGGTAGAAATCTACGTGCGCGTTCTGCCAAAAGCACCATTTGCATGCACATCTTGTGGTTTTGCAGAAAACTTCATCCGCGTCTACCAAAAGATGCATGTGCATGCTTAACACGCGTTTTCGCACAAATCCGTGCGCGGGTGCTAAAAAGAGCAGCATCGGCAAGCTTAGCACGTCGTTTGGTAGAAATCCACGTGCGCATTCTGCAAAAAGCACCATTTGCATGCACATCTTGTGGTTTTGCAGAAAACTTCATCCGCGTCTACCAAAAGATGCATGTGCATGCTTAAAACGCGTTTTCGCACAAATGCGTGCGCGGGTGCTAAAAAGAGCAGCATCGGCATGCTTAGCACGTCGTTTGGTAGAAATCCACGTGCGCGTTCTGCAAAAAGCACCATTTGCATGCACATCTTGTGGTTTTGCAGAAAACTTCATCCGCGTCTACCAAAAGATGCATGTGCATGCTCAAAACGCGTTTTTGCACAAATGCGTGCGCGGGTGCTAAAAATAGCAGCATCGGCATGGTTAGCACGTCGTTTGGTAGAAATCCACGTGCGCGTTCTGCCAAAAGCACCATTTGCATGCACATCTTGTGGTTTTGCAGAAAACTTCATCCGCGTCTACCAAAAGATGCATGTGCATGCTTAAAACGCGTTTTCGCACAAATCCGTGCGCGGGTGCTAAAAAGAGCAGCATCGGCATGCTTAGCACGTCGTTTGGTAGAAATCCACGTGCGCGTTCTGCAAAAAGCACCATTTGCATGCACATCTTGTGGTTTTGCAGAAAACTTCATCCGCGTCTACCAAAAGATGCATGTGCATGCTCAAAACGCGTTTCCGCACAAATGCGTGCGCGGGTGCTAAAAAGAGCAGCATCGGCATGCTTAGCACGTCGTTTGGTAGAAATCTACGTGCGCGTTCTGCCAAAAGCACCATTTGCATGCACATCTTGTGGTTTTGCAGAAAACTTCATCCGCGTCTACCAAAAGATGCATGTGCATGCTTAAAACGCGTTTTCGCACAAATCCGTGCGCGGGTGCTAAAAAGAGCAGCATCGCCAAGCTTAGCACGTCGTTTGGTAGAAATCCACGTGCGCGTTCTGCAAAAAGCACCATTTGCATGCACATCTTGTGGTTTTGCAGAAAACTTCATCCGCGTCTACCAAAAGATGCATGTGCATGCTTAAAACGCGTTTTCGCACAAATGCGTGCGCGGGTGCTAAAAATAGCAGCATCGGCATGCTTAGCACGTCGTTTGGTAGAAATCCACGTGCGCGTTCTGCCAAAAGCACCATTTGCATGCACATCTTGTGGTTTTGCAGAAAACTTCATCCGCGTCTACCAAAAGATGCATGTGCATGCTTAAAACGCGTTTTCGCACAAATCCGTGCGCGGGTGCTAAAAAGAGCAGCATCGGCATGCTTAGCACGTCGTTTGGTAGAAATCCACGTGCGCGTTCTGCAAAAAGCACCATTTGCATGCACATCTCGTGGTTTTGCAGAAAACTTCATCCGCGTCTACCAAAAGATGCATGTGCATGCTTAAAACGCGTTTTCGCACAAATCCGTGCGCGGGTGCTAAAAAGAGCAGCATCGGCATGCTTAGCACGTCGTTTGGTAGAAATCCACGTGCGCGTTCTGCAAAAAGCACCATTTGCATGCACATCTTGTGGTTTTGCAGAAAACTTCATCCGCGTCTACCAAAAGGTGCATGTGCATGCTTAAAACGCGTTTTCGCACAAATGCGTGCGCGGGTGCTTAGAATAGCAGCATCGGCATGCTTAGCACGTCGTTTGGTAGAAATCCACATGCGCGTTCTGCAAAAAGCACCATTTGCATGCACATCTTGTGGTTTTGCAGAAAACTTCATCCGCGTCTACCAAAAGATGTATGTGCATGCTTAAAACGCGTTTTCGCACAAATCCGTGCGCGGGTGCTAAAAAGAGCAGCATCGGCATGCTTAGCACGTCGTTTGGTAGAAATCCACGTGCGCGTTCTGCAAAAAGCACCATTTGCATGCACATCTTGTGGTTTTGCAGAAAACTTCATCCGCGTCTACCAAAAGATGCATGTGCATGCTTAAAACGCGTTTTCGCACAAATGCGTGCGCGGGTGCTAAAAAGAGCAGCATCGGCATGCTTAGCACGTCGTTTGGTAGAAATCCACGTGCGCGTTCTGCCAAAAGCACCATTTGCATGCACATCTTGTGGTTTTGCAGAAAACTTCATCCGCGTCTACCAAAAGATGCATGTGCATGCTTAAAACGCGTTTTCGCACAAATCCGTGCGCGGGTGCTAAAAAGAGCAGCATCGGCATGCTTAGCACGTCGTTTGGTAGAAATCCACGTGCGCGTTCTGCAAAAAGCACCATTTGCATGCACATCTTGTGGTTTTGCAGAAAACTTCATCCGCGTCTACCAAAAGATGCATGTGCATGCTTAAAACGCGTTTCCGCACAAATGCGTGCGCGGGTGCTAAAAAGAGCAGCATCGGCATGCTTAGCACGTCGTTTGGTAGAAATCTACGTGCGCGTTCTGCCAAAAGCACCATTTGCATGCACATCTTGTGGTTTTGCAGAAAACTTCATCCGCGTCTACCAAAAGATGCATGTGCATGCTTAAAACGCGTTTTGGCACAAATCCGTGCGCGGGTGCTAAAAAGAGCAGCATCGGCAAGCTTAGCACGTCGTTTGGTAGAAATCCACGTGCGCGTTCTGCAAAAAGCACCATTTGCATGCACATCTTGTGGTTTTGCAGAAAACTTCATCCGCGTCTACCAAAAGATGCATGTGCATGCTTAAAACGCGTTTTCGCACAAATGCGTGCGCGGGTGCTAAAAATAGAAGCATCGGCATGCTTAGCACGTCGTTTGGTAGAAATCCACGTGCGCGTTCTGCCAAAAGCACCATTTGCATGCACATCTTGTGGTTTTGCAGAAAACTTCATCCGCGTCTACCAAAAGATGCATGTGCATGCTTAAAACGCGTTTTCGCACAAATCCGTGCGCGGGTGCTAAAAAGAGCAGCATCGGCATGCTTAGCACGTCGTTTGGTAGAAATCCACGTGCGCGTTCTGCACAAAGCACCATTTGCATGCACATCTCGTGGTTTTGCAGAAAACTTCATCCGCGTCTACCAAAAGATGCATGTGCATGCTTAAAACGCGTTTTCGCACAAATCCGTGCGCGGGTGCTAAAAAGAGCAGCATCGGCATGCTTAGCACGTCGTTTGGTAGAAATCCACGTGCGCGTTCTGCAAAAAGCACCATTTGCATGCACATCTTGTGGTTTTGCAGAAAACTTCATCCGCGTCTACCAAAAGGTGCATGTGCATGCTTAAAACGCGTTTTCGCACAAATGCGTGCGCGGGTGCTTAGAATAGCAGCATCGGCATGCTTAGCACGTCGTTTGGTAGAAATCCACGTGCGCGTTCTGCAAAAAGCACCATTTGCATGCACATCTTGTGGTTTTGCAGAAAACTTCATCCGCGTCTACCAAAAGATGCATGTGCATGCTTAAAACGCGTTTTCGCACAAATCCGTGCGCGGGTGCTAAAAAGAGCAGCATCGGCATGCTTAGCACGTCGTTTGGTAGAAATCCACGTGCGCGTTCTGCAAAAAGCACCATTTGCATGCACATCTTGTGGTTTTGCAGAAAACTTCATCCGCGTCTACCAAAAGATGCATGTGCATGCTTAAAACGCGTTTTCGCACAAATGCGTGCGCGGGTGCTAAAAAGAGCAGCATCGGCATGCTTAGCACGTCGTTTGGTAGAAATCCACGTGCGCGTTCTGCAAAAAGCACCATTTGCATGCACATCCTGTTGTTTTGCAGAAAACTTCATCCGCGTCTACCAAAAGATGCATGTGCATGCTTAAAACGCGTTTTCGCACAAATCCGTGCGCGGGTGCTAAAAAGAGCAGCATCGGCATGCTTAGCACGTCGTTTGGTAGAAATCCACGTGCGCGTTCTGCAAAAAGCACCATTTGCATGCACATCTTGTGGTTTTGCAGAAAACTTCATCCGCGTCTACCAAAAGATGCATGTGCATGCTTAAAACGCGTTTTCGCACAAATGCGTGCGCGGGTGCTAAAAAGAGCAGCATCGGCATGCTTAGCACGTCGTTTGGTAGAAATCCACGTGCGCGTTCTGCCAAAAGCACCATTTGCATGCACATCTTGTGGTTTTGCAGAAAACTTCATCCGCGTCTACCAAAAGATGCATGTGCATGCTTAAAACGCGTTTTCGCACAAATCCGTGCGCGGGTGTTAAAAAGAGCAGCATCGGCATGCTTAGCACGTCGTTTGGTAGAAATCCACGTGCGCGTTCTGCAAAAAGCACCATTTGCATGCAAATCTTGTGGTTTTGCAGAAAACTTTATCCGCGTCTACCAAAAGATGTATGTGCATGCTTAAAACGCGTTTCCGCACAAATGCGTGCGCGGGTGCTAAAAAGAGCAGCATCGGCATGCTTAGCACGTCGTTTGGTAGAAATCTACGTGCGCGTTCTGCCAAAAGCACCATTTGCATGCACATCTTGTGGTTTTGCAGAAAACTTCATCCGCGTCTACCAAAAGATGCATGTGCATGCTTAACACGCGTTTTCGCACAAATCCGTGCGCGGGTGCTAAAAAGAGCAGCATCGGCAAGCTTAGCACGTCGTTTGGTAGAAATCCACGTGCGCGTTCTGCAAAAAGCACCATTTGCACGCACATCTTGTGGTTTTGCAGAAAACTTCATCCGCGTCTACCAAAAGATGCATGTGCATGCCTAAAACGCGTTTTCGCACAAATGCGTGCGCGGGTGCTAAAAAGAGCAGCATCGGCATGCTTAGCACGTCGTTTGGTAGAAATCCACGTGCGCGTTCTGCAAAAAGCACCATTTGCATGCACATCTTGTGGTTTTGCAGAAAACTTCATCCGCGTCTACCAAAAGATGCATGTGCATGCTTAAAACGCGTTTTCGCACAAATGCGTGCGCGGGTGCTAAAAATAGCAGCATCGGCATGCTTAGCACGTCGTTTGGTAGAAATCCACGTGCGCGTTCTGCCAAAAGCACCATTTGCATGCACATCTTGTGGTTTTGCAGAAAACTTCATCCGCGTCTACCAAAAGATGCATGTGCATGCTTAAAACGCGTTTTCGCACAAATCCGTGCGCGGGTGCTAAAAAGAGCAGCATCGGCATGCTTAGCACGTCGTTTGGTAGAAATCCACGTGCGCGTTCTGCACAAAGCACCATTTGCATGCACATCTCGTGGTTTTGCAGAAAACTTCATCCGCGTCTACCAAAAGATGCATGTGCATGCTTAAAACGCGTTTTCGCACAAATCCGTGCGCGGGTGCTAAAAAGAGCAGCATCGGCATGCTTAGCACGTCGTTTGGTAGAAATCCACGTGCGCGTTCTGCAAAAAGCACCATTTGCATGCACATCTTGTGGTTTTGCAGAAAACTTCATCCGCGTCTACCAAAAGGTGCATGTGCATGCTTAAAACGCGTTTTCGCACAAATGCGTGCGCGGGTGCTTAGAATAGCAGCATCGGCATGCTTAGCACGTCGTTTGGTAGAAATCCACGTGCGCGTTCTGCAAAAAGCACCATTTGCATGCACATCTTGTGGTTTTGCAGAAAACTTCATCCGCGTCTACCAAAAGATGCATGTGCATGCTTAAAACGCGTTTTCGCACAAATCCGTGCGCGGGTGCTAAAAAGAGCAGCATCGGCATGCTTAGCACGTCGTTTGGTAGAAATCCACGTGCGCGTTCTGCAAAAAGCACCATTTGCATGCACATCTTGTGGTTTTGCAGAAAACTTCATCCGCGTCTACCAAAAGATGCATGTGCATGCTTAAAACGCGTTTTCGCACAAATGCGTGCGCGGGTGCTAAAAAGAGCAGCATCGGCATGCTTAGCACGTCGTTTGGTAGAAATCCACGTGCGCGTTCTGCAAAAAGCACCATTTGCATGCACATCCTGTTGTTTTGCAGAAAACTTCATCCGCGTCTACCAAAAGATGCATGTGCATGCTTAAAACGCGTTTTCGCACAAATCCGTGCGCGGGTGCTAAAAAGAGCAGCATCGGCATGCTTAGCACGTCGTTTGGTAGAAATCCACGTGCGCGTTCTGCAAAAAGCACCATTTGCATGCACATCTTGTGGTTTTGCAGAAAACTTCATCCGCGTCTACCAAAAGATGCATGTGCATGCTTAAAACGCGTTTTCGCACAAATGCGTGCGCGGGTGCTAAAAAGAGCAGCATCGGCATGCTTAGCACGTCGTTTGGTAGAAATCCACGTGCGCGTTCTGCCAAAAGCACCATTTGCATGCACATCTTGTGGTTTTGCAGAAAACTTCATCCGCGTCTACCAAAAGATGCATGTGCATGCTTAAAACGCGTTTTCGCACAAATCCGTGCGCGGGTGCTAAAAAGAGCAGCATCGGCATGCTTAGCACGTCGTTTGGTAGAAATCCACGTGCGCGTTCTGCAAAAAGCACCATTTGCATGCAAATCTTGTGGTTTTGCAGAAAACTTCATCCGCGTCTACCAAAAGATGTATGTGCATGCTTAAAACGCGTTTCCGCACAAATGCGTGCGCGGGTGCTAAAAAGAGCAGCATCGGCATGCTTAGCACGTCGTTTGGTAGAAATCTACGTGCGCGTTCTGCCAAAAGCACCATTTGCATGCACATCTTGTGGTTTTGCAGAAAACTTCATCCGCGTCTACCAAAAGATGCATGTGCATGCTTAACACGCGTTTTCGCACAAATCCGTGCGCGGGTGCTAAAAAGAGCAGCATCGGCAAGCTTAGCACGTCGTTTGGTAGAAATCCACGTGCGCGTTCTGCAAAAAGCACCATTTGCACGCACATCTTGTGGTTTTGCAGAAAACTTCATCCGCGTCTACCAAAAGATGCATGTGCATGCTTAAAACGCGTTTTCGCACAAATGCGTGCGCGGGTGCTAAAAAGAGCAGCATCGGCATGCTTAGCACGTCGTTTGGTAGAAATCCACGTGCGCGTTCTGCAAAAAGCACCATTTGCATGCACATCTTGTGGTTTTGCAGAAAACTTCATCCGCGTCTACCAAAAGATGCATGTGCATGCTCAAAACGCGTTTTTGCACAAATGCGTGCGCGGGTGCTAAAAATAGCAGCATCGGCATGGTTAGCACGTCGTTTGGTAGAAATCCACGTGCGCGTTCTGCCAAAAGCACCATTTGCATGCACATCTTGTGGTTTTGCAGAAAACTTCATCCGCGTCTACCAAAAGATGCATGTGCATGCTTAAAACGCGTTTTCGCACAAATCCGTGCGCGGGTGCTAAAAAGAGCAGCATCGGCATGCTTAGCACGTCGTTTGGTAGAAATCCACGTGCGCGTTCTGCAAAAAGCACCATTTGCATGCACATCTTGTGGTTTTGCAGAAAACTTCATCCGCGTCTACCAAAAGATGCATGTGCATGCTTAAAACGCGTTTCCGCACAAATGCGTGCGCGGGTGCTAAAAAGAGCAGCATCGGCATGCTTAGCACGTCGTTTGGTAGAAATCTACGTGCGCGTTCTGCCAAAAGCACCATTTGCATGCACATCTTGTGGTTTTGCAGAAAACTTCATCCGCGTCTACCAAAAGATGCATGTGCATGCTTAAAACGCGTTTTCGCACAAATCCGTGCGCGGGTGCTAAAAAGAGCAGCATCGCCAAGCTTAGCACGTCGTTTGGTAGAAATCCACGTGCGCGTTCTGCAAAAAGCACCATTTGCATGCACATCTTGTGGTTTTGCAGAAAACTTCATCCGCGTCTACCAAAAGATGCATGTGCATGCTTAAAACGCGTTTTCGCACAAATGCGTGCGCGGGTGCTAAAAATAGCAGCATCGGCATGCTTAGCACGTCGTTTGGTAGAAATCCACGTGCGCGTTCTGCCAAAAGCACCATTTGCATGCACATCTTGTGGTTTTGCAGAAAACTTCATCCGCGTCTACCAAAAGATGCATGTGCATGCTTAAAACGCGTTTTCGCACAAATCCGTGCGCGGGTGCTAAAAAGAGCAGCATCGGCATGCTTAGCACGTCGTTTGGTAGAAATCCACGTGCGCGTTCTGCAAAAAGCACCATTTGCATGCACATCTCGTGGTTTTGCAGAAAACTTCATCCGCGTCTACCAAAAGATGCATGTGCATGCTTAAAACGCGTTTTCGCACAAATCCGTGCGCGGGTGCTAAAAAGAGCAGCATCGGCATGCTTAGCACGTCGTTTGGTAGAAATCCACGTGCGCGTTCTGCAAAAAGCACCATTTGCATGCACATCTTGTGGTTTTGCAGAAAACTTCATCCGCGTCTACCAAAAGGTGCATGTGCATGCTTAAAACGCGTTTTCGCACAAATGCGTGCGCGGGTGCTTAGAATAGCAGCATCGGCATGCTTAGCACGTCGTTTGGTAGAAATCCACGTGCGCGTTCTGCAAAAAGCACCATTTGCATGCACATCTTGTGGTTTTGCAGAAAACTTCATCCGCGTCTACCAAAAGATGCATGTGCATGCTTAAAACGCGTTTTCGCACAAATCCGTGCGCGGGTGCTAAAAAGAGCAGCATCGGCATGCTTAGCACGTCGTTTGGTAGAAATCCACGTGCGCGTTCTGCAAAAAGCACCATTTGCATGCACATCTTGTGGTTTTGCAGAAAACTTCATCCGCGTCTACCAAAAGATGCATGTGCATGCTTAAAACGCGTTTTCGCACAAATGCGTGCGCGGGTGCTAAAAACAGCAGCATCGGCATGCTTAGCACGTCGTTTGGTAGAAATCCACGTGCGCGTTCTGCAAAAAGCACCATTTGCATGCACATCCTGTTGTTTTGCAGAAAACTTCATCCGCGTCTACCAAAAGATGCATGTGCATGCTTAAAACGCGTTTTCGCACAAATCCGTGCGCGGGTGCTAAAAAGAGCAGCATCGGCATGCTTAGCACGTCGTTTGGTAGAAATCCACGTGCGCGTTCTGCAAAAAGCACCATTTGCATGCACATCTTGTGGTTTTGCAGAAAACTTCATCCGCGTCTACCAAAAGATGCATGTGCATGCTTAAAACGCGTTTTCGCACAAATGCGTGCGCGGGTGCTAAAAAGAGCAGCATCGGCATGCTTAGCACGTCGTTTGGTAGAAATCCACGTGCGCGTTCTGCCAAAAGCACCATTTGCATGCACATCTTGTGGTTTTGCAGAAAACTTCATCCGCGTCTACCAAAAGATGCATGTGCATGCTTAAAACGCGTTTTCGCACAAATCCGTGCGCGGGTGCTAAAAAGAGCAGCATCGGCATGTATGCACGTCGTTTGGTAGAAATCCACGTGCGCGTTCTGCAAAAAGCACCATTTGCATGCACATCTTGTGGTTTTGCAGAAAACTTCATCCGCGTCTACCAAAAGATGTATGTGCATGCTTAAAACGCGTTTCCGCACAAATGCGTGCGCGGGTGCTAAAAAGAGCAGCATCGGCATGCTTAGCACGTCGTTTGGTAGAAATCTACGTGCGCGTTCTGCCAAAAGCACCATTTGCATGCACATCTTGTGGTTTTGCAGAAAACTTCATCCGCGTCTACCAAAAGATGCATGTGCATGCTTAACACGCGTTTTCGCACAAATCCGTGCGCGGGTGCTAAAAAGAGCAGCATCGGCAAGCTTAGCACGTCGTTTGGTAGAAATCCACGTGCGCGTTCTGCAAAAAGCACCATTTGCATGCACATCTTGTGGTTTTGCAGAAAACTTCATCCGCGTCTACCAAAAGATGCATGTGCATGCTTAAAACGCGTTTTCGCACAAATGCGTGCGCGGGTGCTAAAAAGAGCAGCATCGGCATGCTTAGCACGTCGTTTGGTAGAAATCCACGTGCGCGTTCTGCAAAAAGCACCATTTGCATGCACATCTTGTGGTTTTGCAGAAAACTTCATCCGCGTCTACCAAAAGATGCATGTGCATGCTCAAAACGCGTTTTTGCACAAATGCGTGCGCGGGTGCTAAAAATAGCAGCATCGGCATGGTTAGCACGTCGTTTGGTAGAAATCCACGTGCGCGTTCTGCCAAAAGCACCATTTGCATGCACATCTTGTGGTTTTGCAGAAAACTTCATCCGCGTCTACCAAAAGATGCATGTGCATGCTTAAAACGCGTTTTCGCACAAATCCGTGCGCGGGTGCTAAAAAGAGCAGCATCGGCATGCTTAGCACGTCGTTTGGTAGAAATCCACGTGCGCGTTCTGCAAAAAGCACCATTTGCATGCACATCTTGTGGTTTTGCAGAAAACTTCATCCGCGTCTACCAAAAGATGCATGTGCATGCTTAAAACGCGTTTCCGCACAAATGCGTGCGCGGGTGCTAAAAAGAGCAGCATCGGCATGCTTAGCACGTCGTTTGGTAGAAATCTACGTGCGCGTTCTGCCAAAAGCACCATTTGCATGCACATCTTGTGGTTTTGCAGAAAACTTCATCCGCGTCTACCAAAAGATGCATGTGCATGCTTAAAACGCGTTTTCGCACAAATCCGTGCGCGGGTGCTAAAAAGAGCAGCATCGCCAAGCTTAGCACGTCGTTTGGTAGAAATCCACGTGCGCGTTCTGCAAAAAGCACCATTTGCATGCACATCTTGTGGTTTTGCAGAAAACTTCATCCGCGTCTACCAAAAGATGCATGTGCATGCTTAAAACGCGTTTTCGCACAAATGCGTGCGCGGGTGCTAAAAATAGCAGCATCGGCATGCTTAGCACGTCGTTTGGTAGAAATCCACGTGCGCGTTCTGCAAAAAGCACCATTTGCATGCACATCCTGTTGTTTTGCAGAAAACTTCATCCGCGTCTACCAAAAGATGCATGTGCATGCTTAAAACGCGTTTTCGCACAAATCCGTGCGCGGGTGCTAAAAAGAGCAGCATCGGCATGCTTAGCACGTCGTTTGGTAGAAATCCACGTGCGCGTTCTGCAAAAAGCACCATTTGCATGCACATCTTGTGGTTTTGCAGAAAACTTCATCCGCGTCTACCAAAAGATGCATGTGCATGCTTAAAACGCGTTTTCGCACAAATGCGTGCGCGGGTGCTAAAAAGAGCAGCATCGGCATGCTTAGCACGTCGTTTGGTAGAAATCCACGTGCGCGTTCTGCCAAAAGCACCATTTGCATGCACATCTTCTGGTTTTGCAGAAAACTTCATCCGCGTCTACCAAAAGATGCATGTGCATGCTTAAAACGCGTTTTCGCACAAATCCGTGCGCGGGTGCTAAAAAGAGCAGCATCGGCATGCTTAGCACGTCGTTTGGTAGAAATCCACGTGCGCGTTCTGCAAAAAGCACCATTTGCATGCACATCTTGTGGTTTTGCAGAAAACTTCATCCGCGTCTACCAAAAGATGTATGTGCATGCTTAAAACGCGTTTCCGCACAAATGCGTGCGCGGGTGCTAAAAAGAGCAGCATCGGCATGCTTAGCACGTCGTTTGGTAGAAATCTACGTGCGCGTTCTGCCAAAAGCACCATTTGCATGCACATCTTGTGGTTTTGCAGAAAACTTCATCCGCGTCTACCAAAAGATGCATGTGCATGCTTAACACGCGTTTTCGCACAAATCCGTGCGCGGGTGCTAAAAAGAGCAGCATCGGCAAGCTTAGCACGTCGTTTGGTAGAAATCCACGTGCGCGTTCTGCAAAAAGCACCATTTGCATGCACATCTTGTGGTTTTGCAGAAAACTTCATCCGCGTCTACCAAAAGATGCATGTGCATGCTTAAAACGCGTTTTCGCACAAATGCGTGCGCGGGTGCTAAAAAGAGCAGCATCGGCATGCTTAGCACGTCGTTTGGTAGAAATCCACGTGCGCGTTCTGCAAAAAGCACCATTTGCATGCACATCTTGTGGTTTTGCAGAAAACTTCATCCGCGTCTACCAAAAGATGCATGTGCATGCTCAAAACGCGTTTTTGCACAAATGCGTGCGCGGGTGCTAAAAATAGCAGCATCGGCATGGTTAGCACGTCGTTTGGTAGAAATCCACGTGCGCGTTCTGCCAAAAGCACCATTTGCATGCACATCTTGTGGTTTTGCAGAAAACTTCATCCGCGTCTACCAAAAGATGCATGTGCATGCTTAAAACGCGTTTTCGCACAAATCCGTGCGCGGGTGCTAAAAAGAGCAGCATCGGCATGCTTAGCACGTCGTTTGGTAGAAATCCACGTGCGCGTTCTGCAAAAAGCACCATTTGCATGCACATCTTGTGGTTTTGCAGAAAACTTCATCCGCGTCTACCAAAAGATGCATGTGCATGCTTAAAACGCGTTTCCGCACAAATGCGTGCGCGGGTGCTAAAAAGAGCAGCATCGGCATGCTTAGCACGTCGTTTGGTAGAAATCTACGTGCGCGTTCTGCCAAAAGCACCATTTGCATGCACATCTTGTGGTTTTGCAGAAAACTTCATCCGCGTCTACCAAAAGATGCATGTGCATGCTTAAAACGCGTTTTCGCACAAATCCGTGCGCGGGTGCTAAAAAGAGCAGCATCGCCAAGCTTAGCACGTCGTTTGGTAGAAATCCACGTGCGCGTTCTGCAAAAAGCACCATTTGCATGCACATCTTGTGGTTTTGCAGAAAACTTCATCCGCGTCTACCAAAAGATGCATGTGCATGCTTAAAACGCGTTTTCGCACAAATGCGTGCGCGGGTGCTAAAAATAGCAGCATCGGCATGCTTAGCACGTCGTTTGGTAGAAATCCACGTGCGCGTTCTGCCAAAAGCACCATTTGCATGCACATCTTGTGGTTTTGCAGAAAACTTCATCCGCGTCTACCAAAAGATGCATGTGCATGCTTAAAACGCGTTTTCGCACAAATCCGTGCGCGGGTGCTAAAAAGAGCAGCATCGCCAAGCTTAGCACGTCGTTTGGTAGAAATCCACGTGCGCGTTCTGCAAAAAGCACCATTTGCATGCACATCTTGTGGTTTTGCAGAAAACTTCATCCGCGTCTACCAAAAGATGCATGTGCATGCTTAAAACGCGTTTTCGCACAAATGCGTGCGCGGGTGCTAAAAATAGCAGCATCGGCATGCTTAGCACGTCGTTTGGTAGAAATCCACGTGCGCGTTCTGCCAAAAGCACCATTTGCATGCACATCTTGTGGTTTTGCAGAAAACTTCATCCGCGTCTACCAAAAGATGCATGTGCATGCTTAAAACGCGTTTTCGCACAAATCCGTGCGCGGGTGCTAAAAAGAGCAGCATCGGCATGCTTAGCACGTCGTTTGGTAGAAATCCACGTGCGCGTTCTGCAAAAAGCACCATTTGCATGCACATCTCGTGGTTTTGCAGAAAACTTCATCCGCGTCTACCAAAAGATGCATGTGCATGCTTAAAACGCGTTTTCGCACAAATCCGTGCGCGGGTGCTAAAAAGAGCAGCATCGGCATGCTTAGCACGTCGTTTGGTAGAAATCCACGTGCGCGTTCTGCAAAAAGCACCATTTGCATGCACATCTTGTGGTTTTGCAGAAAACTTCATCCGCGTCTACCAAAAGGTGCATGTGCATGCTTAAAACGCGTTTTCGCACAAATGCGTGCGCGGGTGCTTAGAATAGCAGCATCGGCATGCTTAGCACGTCGTTTGGTAGAAATCCACATGCGCGTTCTGCAAAAAGCACCATTTGCATGCACATCTTGTGGTTTTGCAGAAAACTTCATCCGCGTCTACCAAAAGATGTATGTGCATGCTTAAAACGCGTTTTCGCACAAATCCGTGCGCGGGTGCTAAAAAGAGCAGCATCGGCATGCTTAGCACGTCGTTTGGTAGAAATCCACGTGCGCGTTCTGCAAAAAGCACCATTTGCATGCACATCTTGTGGTTTTGCAGAAAACTTCATCCGCGTCTACCAAAAGATGCATGTGCATGCTTAAAACGCGTTTTCGCACAAATGCGTGCGCGGGTGCTAAAAAGAGCAGCATCGGCATGCTTAGCACGTCGTTTGGTAGAAATCCACGTGCGCGTTCTGCCAAAAGCACCATTTGCATGCACATCTTGTGGTTTTGCAGAAAACTTCATCCGCGTCTACCAAAAGATGCATGTGCATGCTTAAAACGCGTTTTCGCACAAATCCGTGCGCGGGTGCTAAAAAGAGCAGCATCGGCATGCTTAGCACGTCGTTTGGTAGAAATCCACGTGCGCGTTCTGCAAAAAGCACCATTTGCATGCACATCTTGTGGTTTTGCAGAAAACTTCATCCGCGTCTACCAAAAGATGCATGTGCATGCTCAAAACGCGTTTTTGCACAAATGCGTGCGCGGGTGCTAAAAATAGCAGCATCGGCATGGTTAGCACGTCGTTTGGTAGAAATCCACGTGCGCGTTCTGCCAAAAGCACCATTTGCATGCACATCTTGTGGTTTTGCAGAAAACTTCATCCGCGTCTACCAAAAGATGCATGTGCATGCTTAAAACGCGTTTTCGCACAAATCCGTGCGCGGGTGCTAAAAAGAGCAGCATCGGCATGCTTAGCACGTCGTTTGGTAGAAATCCACGTGCGCGTTCTGCAAAAAGCACCATTTGCATGCACATCTCGTGGTTTTGCAGAAAACTTCATCCGCGTCTACCAAAAGATGCATGTGCATGCTCAAAACGCGTTTCCGCACAAATGCGTGCGCGGGTGCTAAAAAGAGCAGCATCGGCATGCTTAGCACGTCGTTTGGTAGAAATCTACGTGCGCGTTCTGCCAAAAGCACCATTTGCATGCACATCTTGTGGTTTTGCAGAAAACTTCATCCGCGTCTACCAAAAGATGCATGTGCATGCTTAAAACGCGTTTTCGCACAAATCCGTGCGCGGGTGCTAAAAAGAGCAGCATCGCCAAGCTTAGCACGTCGTTTGGTAGAAATCCACGTGCGCGTTCTGCAAAAAGCACCATTTGCATGCACATCTTGTGGTTTTGCAGAAAACTTCATCCGCGTCTACCAAAAGATGCATGTGCATGCTTAAAACGCGTTTTCGCACAAATGCGTGCGCGGGTGCTAAAAATAGCAGCATCGGCATGCTTAGCACGTCGTTTGGTAGAAATCCACGTGCGCGTTCTGCCAAAAGCACCATTTGCATGCACATCTTGTGGTTTTGCAGAAAACTTCATCCGCGTCTACCAAAAGATGCATGTGCATGCTTAAAACGCGTTTTCGCACAAATCCGTGCGCGGGTGCTAAAAAGAGCAGCATCGGCATGCTTAGCACGTCGTTTGGTAGAAATCCACGTGCGCGTTCTGCCAAAAGCACCATTTGCATGCACATCTTGTGGTTTTGCAGAAAACTTCATCCGCGTCTACCAAAAGATGCATGTGCATGCTTAAAACGCGTTTTCGCACAAATCCGTGCGCGGGTGCTAAAAAGAGCAGCATCGGCATGCTTAGCACGTCGTTTGGTAGAAATCCACGTGCGCGTTCTGCAAAAAGCACCATTTGCATGCACATCTTGTGGTTTTGCAGAAAACTTCATCCGCGTCTACCAAAAGATGCATGTGCATGCTTAAAACGCGTTTCCGCACAAATGCGTGCGCGGGTGCTAAAAAGAGCAGCATCGGCATGCTTAGCACGTCGTTTGGTAGAAATCTACGTGCGCGTTCTGCCAAAAGCACCATTTGCATGCACATCTTGTGGTTTTGCAGAAAACTTCATCCGCGTCTACCAAAAGATGCATGTGCATGCTTAAAACGCGTTTTCGCACAAATCCGTGCGCGGGTGCTAAAAAGAGCAGCATCGGCATGCTTAGCACGTCGTTTGGTAGAAATCCACGTGCGCGTTCTGCAAAAAGCACCATTTGCATGCACATCTTGTGGTTTTGCAGAAAACTTCATCCGCGTCTACCAAAAGATGCATGTGCATGCTCAAAACGCGTTTTTGCACAAATGCGTGCGCGGGTGCTAAAAATAGCAGCATCGGCATGGTTAGCACGTCGTTTGGTAGAAATCCACGTGCGCGTTCTGCCAAAAGCACCATTTGCATGCACATCTTGTGGTTTTGCAGAAAACTTCATCCGCGTCTACCAAAAGATGCATGTGCATGCTTAAAACGCGTTTTCGCACAAATCCGTGCGCGGGTGCTAAAAAGAGCAGCATCGGCATGCTTAGCACGTCGTTTGGTAGAAATCCACGTGCGCGTTCTGCAAAAAGCACCATTTGCATGCACATCTTGTGGTTTTGCAGAAAACTTCATCCGCGTCTACCAAAAGATGCATGTGCATGCTCAAAACGCGTTTCCGCACAAATGCGTGCGCGGGTGCTAAAAAGAGCAGCATCGGCATGCTTAGCACGTCGTTTGGTAGAAATCTACGTGCGCGTTCTGCCAAAAGCACCATTTGCATGCACATCTTGTGGTTTTGCAGAAAACTTCATCCGCGTCTACCAAAAGATGCATGTGCATGCTTAAAACGCGTTTTCGCACAAATCCGTGCGCGGGTGCTAAAAAGAGCAGCATCGCCAAGCTTAGCACGTCGTTTGGTAGAAATCCACGTGCGCGTTCTGCAAAAAGCACCATTTGCATGCACATCTTGTGGTTTTGCAGAAAACTTCATCCGCGTCTACCAAAAGATGCATGTGCATGCTTAAAACGCGTTTTCGCACAAATGCGTGCGCGGGTGCTAAAAATAGCAGCATCGGCATGCTTAGCACGTCGTTTGGTAGAAATCCACGTGCGCGTTCTGCCAAAAGCACCATTTGCATGCACATCTTGTGGTTTTGCAGAAAACTTCATCCGCGTCTACCAAAAGATGCATGTGCATGCTTAAAACGCGTTTTCGCACAAATCCGTGCGCGGGTGCTAAAAAGAGCAGCATCGGCATGCTTAGCACGTCGTTTGGTAGAAATCCACGTGCGCGTTCTGCAAAAAGCACCATTTGCATGCACATCTCGTGGTTTTGCAGAAAACTTCATCCGCGTCTACCAAAAGATGCATGTGCATGCTTAAAACGCGTTTTCGCACAAATCCGTGCGCGGGTGCTAAAAAGAGCAGCATCGGCATGCTTAGCACGTCGTTTGGTAGAAATCCACGTGCGCGTTCTGCAAAAAGCACCATTTGCATGCACATCTTGTGGTTTTGCAGAAAACTTCATCCGCGTCTACC
Organism: Dermacentor andersoni; assembly: GCF_023375885.2. NCBI lineage: Eukaryota > Metazoa > Arthropoda > Arachnida > Ixodida > Ixodidae > Dermacentor > Dermacentor andersoni. Next base: position 219,875 of record NW_027314829.1, read on the forward strand.
AAAAGGTGCATGTGCATGCTTAAAACGCGTTTTCGCACAAATGCGTGCGCGGGTGCTTAGAATAGCAGCATCGGCATGCTTAGCACGTCGTTTGGTAGAAATCCACATGCGCGTTCTGAAAAAAGCACCATTTGCATGCACATCTTGTGGTTTTGCAGAAAACTTCATCCGCGTCTACCAAAAGATGCATGTGCATGCTTAAAACGCGTTTTCGCACAAATCCGTGCGCGGGTGCTAAAAAGAGCAGCATCGGCATGCTTAGCACGTCGTTTGGTAGAAATCCACGTGCGCGTTCTGCAAAAAGCACCATTTGCATGCACATCTCGTGGTTTTGCAGAAAACTTCATCCGCGTCTACCAAAAGATGCATGTGCATGCTTAAAACGCGTTTTCGCACAAATCCGTGCGCGGGTGCTAAAAAGAGCAGCATCGGCATGCTTAGCACGTCGTTTGGTAGAAATCCACGTGCGCGTTCTGCAAAAAGCACCATTTGCATGCACATCTTGTGGTTTTGCAGAAAACTTCATCCGCGTCTACCAAAAGGTGCATGTGCATGCTTAAAACGCGTTTTCGCACAAATGCGTGCGCGGGTGCTTAGAATAGCAGCATCGGCATGCTTAGCACGTCGTTTGGTAGAAATCCACATGCGCGTTCTGAAAAAAGCACCATTTGCATGCACATCTTGTGGTTTTGCAGAAAACTTCATCCGCGTCTACCAAAAGATGTATGTGCATGCTTAAAACGCGTTTTCGCACAAATCCGTGCGCGGGTGCTAAAAAGAGCAGCATCGGCATGCTTAGCACGTCGTTTGGTAGAAATCCACGTGCGCGTTCTGCAAAAAGCACCATTTGCATGCACATCTTGTGGTTTTGCAGAAAACTTCATCCGCGTCTACCAAAAGATGCATGTGCATGCTTAAAACGCGTTTTCGCACAAATGCGTGCGCGGGTGCTAAAAAGAGCAGCATCGGCATGCTTAGCACGTCGTTTGGTAGAAATCCACGTGCGCGTTCTGCCAAAAGCACCATTTGCATGCACATCTTGTGGTTTTGCAGAAAACTTCATCCGCGTCTACCAAAAGATGCATGTGCATGCTTAAAACGCGTTTTCGCACAAATCCGTGCGCGGGTGCTAAAAAGAGCAGCATCGGCATGCTTAGCACGTCGTTTGGTAGAAATCCACGTGCGCGTTCTGCAAAAAGCACCATTTGCATGCACATCTTGTGGTTTTGCAGAAAACTTCATCCGCGTCTACCAAAAGATGCATGTGCATGCTTAAAACGCGTTTCCGCACAAATGCGTGCGCGGGTGCTAAAAAGAGCAGCATCGGCATGCTTAGCACGTCGTTTGGTAGAAATCTACGTGCGCGTTCTGCCAAAAGCACCATTTGCATGCACATCTTGTGGTTTTGCAGAAAACTTCATCCGCGTCTACCAAAAGATGCATGTGCATGCTTAAAACGCGTTTTGGCACAAATCCGTGCGCGGGTGCTAAAAAGAGCAGCATCGGCAAGCTTAGCACGTCGTTTGGTAGAAATCCACGTGCGCGTTCTGCAAAAAGCACCATTTGCATGCACATCTTGTGGTTTTGCAGAAAACTTCATCCGCGTCTACCAAAAGATGCATGTGCATGCTTAAAACGCGTTTTCGCACAAATGCGTGCGCGGGTGCTAAAAATAGCAGCATCGGCATGCTTAGCACGTCGTTTGGTAGAAATCCACGTGCGCGTTCTGCCAAAAGCACCATTTGCATGCACATCTTGTGGTTTTGCAGAAAACTTCATCCGCGTCTACCAAAAGATGCATGTGCATGCTTAAAACGCGTTTTCGCACAAATCCGTGCGCGGGTGCTAAAAAGAGCAGCATCGGCATGCTTAGCACGTCGTTTGGTAGAAATCCACGTGCGCGTTCTGCACAAAGCACCATTTGCATGCACATCTCGTGGTTTTGCAGAAAACTTCATCCGCGTCTACCAAAAGATGCATGTGCATGCTTAAAACGCGTTTTCGCACAAATCCGTGCGCGGGTGCTAAAAAGAGCAGCATCGGCATGCTTAGCACGTCGTTTGGTAGAAATCCACGTGCGCGTTCTGCAAAAAGCACCATTTGCATGCACATCTTGTGGTTTTGCAGAAAACTTCATCCGCGTCTACCAAAAGGTGCATGTGCATGCTTAAAACGCGTTTTCGCACAAATGCGTGCGCGGGTGCTTAGAATAGCAGCATCGGCATGCTTAGCACGTCGTTTGGTAGAAATCCACGTGCGCGTTCTGCAAAAAGCACCATTTGCATGCACATCTTGTGGTTTTGCAGAAAACTTCATCCGCGTCTACCAAAAGATGCATGTGCATGCTTAAAACGCGTTTTCGCACAAATCCGTGCGCGGGTGCTAAAAAGAGCAGCATCGGCATGCTTAGCACGTCGTTTGGTAGAAATCCACGTGCGCGTTCTGCAAAAAGCACCATTTGCATGCACATCTTGTGGTTTTGCAGAAAACTTCATCCGCGTCTACCAAAAGATGCATGTGCATGCTTAAAACGCGTTTTCGCACAAATGCGTGCGCGGGTGCTAAAAAGAGCAGCATCGGCATGCTTAGCACGTCGTTTGGTAGAAATCCACGTGCGCGTTCTGCAAAAAGCACCATTTGCATGCACATCCTGTTGTTTTGCAGAAAACTTCATCCGCGTCTACCAAAAGATGCATGTGCATGCTTAAAACGCGTTTTCGCACAAATCCGTGCGCGGGTGCTAAAAAGAGCAGCATCGGCATGCTTAGCACGTCGTTTGGTAGAAATCCACGTGCGCGTTCTGCAAAAAGCACCATTTGCATGCACATCTTGTGGTTTTGCAGAAAACTTCATCCGCGTCTACCAAAAGATGCATGTGCATGCTTAAAACGCGTTTTCGCACAAATGCGTGCGCGGGTGCTAAAAAGAGCAGCATCGGCATGCTTAGCACGTCGTTTGGTAGAAATCCACGTGCGCGTTCTGCCAAAAGCACCATTTGCATGCACATCTTGTGGTTTTGCAGAAAACTTCATCCGCGTCTACCAAAAGATGCATGTGCATGCTTAAAACGCGTTTTCGCACAAATCCGTGCGCGGGTGCTAAAAAGAGCAGCATCGGCATGCTTAGCACGTCGTTTGGTAGAAATCCACGTGCGCGTTCTGCAAGAAGCACCATTTGCATGCACATCTTGTGGTTTTGCAGAAAACTTCATCCGCGTCTACCAAAAGATGTATGTGCATGCTTAAAACGCGTTTCCGCACAAATGCGTGCGCGGGTGCTAAAAAGAGCAGCATCGGCATGCTTAGCACGTCGTTTGGTAGAAATCTACGTGCGCGTTCTGCCAAAAGCACCATTTGCATGCACATCTTGTGGTTTTGCAGAAAACTTCATCCGCGTCTACCAAAAGATGCATGTGCATGCTTAACACGCGTTTTCGCACAAATCCGTGCGCGGGTGCTAAAAAGAGCAGCATCGGCAAGCTTAGCACGTCGTTTGGTAGAAATCCACGTGCGCGTTCTGCAAAAAGCACCATTTGCATGCACATCTTGTGGTTTTGCAGAAAACTTCATCCGCGTCTACCAAAAGATGCATGTGCATGCTTAAAACGCGTTTTCGCACAAATGCGTGCGCGGGTGCTAAAAAGAGCAGCATCGGCATGCTTAGCACGTCGTTTGGTAGAAATCCACGTGCGCGTTCTGCAAAAAGCACCATTTGCATGCACATCTTGTGGTTTTGCAGAAAACTTCATCCGCGTCTACCAAAAGATGCATGTGCATGCTCAAAACGCGTTTTTGCACAAATGCGCGCGCGGGTGCTAAAAATAGCAGCATCGGCATGGTTAGCACGTCGTTTGGTAGAAATCCACGTGCGCGTTCTGCCAAAAGCACCATTTGCATGCACATCTTGTGGTTTTGCAGAAAACTTCATCCGCGTCTACCAAAAGATGCATGTGCATGCTTAAAACGCGTTTTCGCACAAATCCGTGCGCGGGTGCTAAAAAGAGCAGCATCGGCATGCTTAGCACGTCGTTTGGTAGAAATCCACGTGCGCGTTCTGCAAAAAGCACCATTTGCATGCACATCTTGTGGTTTTGCAGAAAACTTCATCCGCGTCTACCAAAAGATGCATGTGCATGCTTAAAACGCGTTTCCGCACAAATGCGTGCGCGGGTGCTAAAAAGAGCAGCATCGGCATGCTTAGCACGTCGTTTGGTAGAAATCTACGTGCGCGTTCTGCCAAAAGCACCATTTGCATGCACATCTTGTGGTTTTGCAGAAAACTTCATCCGCGTCTACCAAAAGATGCATGTGCATGCTTAAAACGCGTTTTCGCACAAATCCGTGCGCGGGTGCTAAAAAGAGCAGCATCGCCAAGCTTAGCACGTCGTTTGGTAGAAATCCACGTGCGCGTTCTGCAAAAAGCACCATTTGCATGCACATCTTGTGGTTTTGCAGAAAACTTCATCCGCGTCTACCAAAAGATGCATGTGCATGCTTAAAACGCGTTTTCGCACAAATGCGTGCGCGGGTGCTAAAAATAGCAGCATCGGCATGCTTAGCACGTCGTTTGGTAGAAATCCACGTGCGCGTTCTGCCAAAAGCACCATTTGCATGCACATCTTGTGGTTTTGCTGAAAACTTCATCCGCGTCTACCAAAAGATGCATGTGCATGCTTAAAACGCGTTTTCGCACAAATCCGTGCGCGGGTGCTAAAAAGAGCAGCATCGGCATGCTTAGCACGTCGTTTGGTAGAAATCCACGTGCGCGTTCTGCAAAAAGCACCATTTGCATGCACATCTCGTGGTTTTGCAGAAAACTTCATCCGCGTCTACCAAAAGATGCATGTGCATGCTTAAAACGCGTTTTCGCACAAATCCGTGCGCGGGTGCTAAAAAGAGCAGCATCGGCATGCTTAGCACGTCGTTTGGTAGAAATCCACGTGCGCGTTCTGCAAAAAGCACCATTTGCATGCACATCTTGTGGTTTTGCAGAAAACTTCATCCGCGTCTACCAAAAGGTGCATGTGCATGCTTAAAACGCGTTTTCGCACAAATGCGTGCGCGGGTGCTTAGAATAGCAGCATCGGCATGCTTAGCACGTCGTTTGGTAGAAATCCACGTGCGCGTTCTGCAAAAAGCACCATTTGCATGCACATCTTGTGGTTTTGCAGAAAACTTCATCCGCGTCTACCAAAAGATGCATGTGCATGCTTAAAACGCGTTTTCGCACAAATGCGTGCGCGGGTGCTAAAAATAGCAGCATCGGCATGCTTAGCACGTCGTTTGGTAGAAATCCACGTGCGCGTTCTGCCAAAAGCACCATTTGCATGCACATCTTGTGGTTTTGCAGAAAACTTCATCCGCGTCTACCAAAAGATGCATGTGCATGCTTAAAACGCGTTTTCGCACAAATCCGTGCGCGGGTGCTAAAAAGAGCAGCATCGGCATGCTTAGCACGTCGTTTGGTAGAAATCCACGTGCGCGTTCTGCACAAAGCACCATTTGCATGCACATCTCGTGGTTTTGCAGAAAACTTCATCCGCGTCTACCAAAAGATGCATGTGCATGCTTAAAACGCGTTTTCGCACAAATCCGTGCGCGGGTGCTAAAAAGAGCAGCATCGGCATGCTTAGCACGTCGTTTGGTAGAAATCCACGTGCGCGTTCTGCAAAAAGCACCATTTGCATGCACATCTTGTGGTTTTGCAGAAAACTTCATCCGCTTCTACCAAAAGGTGCATGTGCATGCTTAAAACGCGTTTTCGCACAAATGCGTGCGCGGGTGCTTAGAATAGCAGCATCGGCATGCTTAGCACGTCGTTTGGTAGAAATCCACGTGCGCGTTCTGCAAAAAGCACCATTTGCATGCACATCTTGTGGTTTTGCAGAAAACTTCATCCGCGTCTACCAAAAGATGCATGTGCATGCTTAAAACGCGTTTTCGCACAAATCCGTGCGCGGGTGCTAAAAAGAGCAGCATCGGCATGCTTAGCACGTCGTTTGGTAGAAATCCACGTGCGCGTTCTGCAAAAAGCACCATTTGCATGCACATCTTGTGGTTTTGCAGAAAACTTCATCCGCGTCTACCAAAAGATGCATGTGCATGCTTAAAACGCGTTTTCGCACAAATGCGTGCGCGGGTGCTAAAAAGAGCAGCATCGGCATGCTTAGCACGTCGTTTGGTAGAAATCCACGTGCGCGTTCTGCAAAAAGCACCATTTGCATGCACATCCTGTTGTTTTGCAGAAAACTTCATCCGCGTCTACCAAAAGATGCATGTGCATGCTTAAAACGCGTTTTCGCACAAATCCGTGCGCGGGTGCTAAAAAGAGCAGCATCGGCATGCTTAGCACGTCGTTTGGTAGAAATCCACGTGCGCGTTCTGCAAAAAGCACCATTTGCATGCACATCTTGTGGTTTTGCAGAAAACTTCATCCGCGTCTACCAAAAGATGCATGTGCATGCTTAAAACGCGTTTTCGCACAAATGCGTGCGCGGGTGCTAAAAAGAGCAGCATCGGCATGCTTAGCACGTCGTTTGGTAGAAATCCACGTGCGCGTTCTGCCAAAAGCACCATTTGCATGCACATCTTGTGGTTTTGCAGAAAACTTCATCCGCGTCTACCAAAAGATGCATGTGCATGCTTAAAACGCGTTTTCGCACAAATCCGTGCGCGGGTGCTAAAAAGAGCAGCATCGGCATGCTTAGCACGTCGTTTGGTAGAAATCCACGTGCGCGTTCTGCAAAAAGCACCATTTGCATGCACATCTTGTGGTTTTGCAGAAAACTTCATCCGCGTCTACCAAAAGATGTATGTGCATGCTTAAAACGCGTTTCCGCACAAATGCGTGCGCGGGTGCTAAAAAGAGCAGCATCGGCATGCTTAGCACGTCGTTTGGTAGAAATCTACGTGCGCGTTCTGCCAAAAGCACCATTTGCATGCACATCTTGTGGTTTTGCAGAAAACTTCATCCGCGTCTACCAAAAGATGCATGTGCATGCTTAACACGCGTTTTCGCACAAATCCGTGCGCGGGTGCTAAAAAGAGCAGCATCGGCAAGCTTAGCACGTCGTTTGGTAGAAATCCACGTGCGCGTTCTGCAAAAAGCACCATTTGCATGCACATCTTGTGGTTTTGCAGAAAACTTCATCCGCGTCTACCAAAAGATGCATGTGCATGCTTAAAACGCGTTTTCGCACAAATGCGTGCGCGGGTGCTAAAAAGAGCAGCATCGGCATGCTTAGCACGTCGTTTGGTAGAAATCCACGTGCGCGTTCTGCAAAAAGCACCATTTGCATGCACATCTTGTGGTTTTGCAGAAAACTTCATCCGCGTCTACCAAAAGATGCATGTGCATGCTCAAAACGCGTTTTTGCACAAATGCGCGCGCGGGTGCTAAAAATAGCAGCATCGGCATGGTTAGCACGTCGTTTGGTAGAAATCCACGTGCGCGTTCTGCCAAAAGCACCATTTGCATGCACATCTTGTGGTTTTGCAGAAAACTTCATCCGCGTCTACCAAAAGATGCATGTGCATGCTTAAAACGCGTTTTCGCACAAATCCGTGCGCGGGTGCTAAAAAGAGCAGCATCGGCATGCTTAGCACGTCGTTTGGTAGAAATCCACGTGCGCGTTCTGCAAAAAGCACCATTTGCATGCACATCTTGTGGTTTTGCAGAAAACTTCATCCGCGTCTACCAAAAGATGCATGTGCATGCTTAAAACGCGTTTCCGCACAAATGCGTGCGCGGGTGCTAAAAAGAGCAGCATCGGCATGCTTAGCACGTCGTTTGGTAGAAATCTACGTGCGCGTTCTGCCAAAAGCACCATTTGCATGCACATCTTGTGGTTTTGCAGAAAACTTCATCCGCGTCTACCAAAAGATGCATGTGCATGCTTAAAACGCGTTTTCGCACAAATCCGTGCGCGGGTGCTAAAAAGAGCAGCATCGCCAAGCTTAGCACGTCGTTTGGTAGAAATCCACGTGCGCGTTCTGCAAAAAGCACCATTTGCATGCACATCTTGTGGTTTTGCAGAAAACTTCATCCGCGTCTACCAAAAGATGCATGTGCATGCTTAAAACGCGTTTTCGCACAAATGCGTGCGCGGGTGCTAAAAATAGCAGCATCGGCATGCTTAGCACGTCGTTTGGTAGAAATCCACGTGCGCGTTCTGCCAAAAGCACCATTTGCATGCACATCTTGTGGTTTTGCTGAAAACTTCATCCGCGTCTACCAAAAGATGCATGTGCATGCTTAAAACGCGTTTTCGCACAAATGCGTGCGCGGGTGCTAAAAAGAGCAGCATCGGCATGCTTAGCACGTCGTTTGGTAGAAATCCACGTGCGCGTTCTGCAAAAAGCACCATTTGCATGCACATCTTGTGGTTTTGCAGAAAACTTCATCCGCGTCTACCAAAAGATGCATGTGCATGCTCAAAACGCGTTTTTGCACAAATGCGCGCGCGGGTGCTAAAAATAGCAGCATCGGCATGGTTAGCACGTCGTTTGGTAGAAATCCACGTGCGCGTTCTGCCAAAAGCACCATTTGCATGCACATCTTGTGGTTTTGCAGAAAACTTCATCCGCGTCTACCAAAAGATGCATGTGCATGCTTAAAACGCGTTTTCGCACAAATCCGTGCGCGGGTGCTAAAAAGAGCAGCATCGGCATGCTTAGCACGTCGTTTGGTAGAAATCCACGTGCGCGTTCTGCAAAAAGCACCATTTGCATGCACATCTTGTGGTTTTGCAGAAAACTTCATCCGCGTCTACCAAAAGATGCATGTGCATGCTTAAAACGCGTTTCCGCACAAATGCGTGCGCGGGTGCTAAAAAGAGCAGCATCGGCATGCTTAGCACGTCGTTTGGTAGAAATCTACGTGCGCGTTCTGCCAAAAGCACCATTTGCATGCACATCTTGTGGTTTTGCAGAAAACTTCATCCGCGTCTACCAAAAGATGCATGTGCATGCTTAAAACGCGTTTTCGCACAAATCCGTGCGCGGGTGCTAAAAAGAGCAGCATCGCCAAGCTTAGCACGTCGTTTGGTAGAAATCCACGTGCGCGTTCTGCAAAAAGCACCATTTGCATGCACATCTTGTGGTTTTGCAGAAAACTTCATCCGCGTCTACCAAAAGATGCATGTGCATGCTTAAAACGCGTTTTCGCACAAATGCGTGCGCGGGTGCTAAAAATAGCAGCATCGGCATGCTTAGCACGTCGTTTGGTAGAAATCCACGTGCGCGTTCTGCCAAAAGCACCATTTGCATGCACATCTTGTGGTTTTGCTGAAAACTTCATCCGCGTCTACCAAAAGATGCATGTGCATGCTTAAAACGCGTTTTCGCACAAATCCGTGCGCGGGTGCTAAAAAGAGCAGCATCGGCATGCTTAGCACGTCGTTTGGTAGAAATCCACGTGCGCGTTCTGCAAAAAGCACCATTTGCATGCACATCTCGTGGTTTTGCAGAAAACTTCATCCGCGTCTACCAAAAGATGCATGTGCATGCTTAAAACGCGTTTTCGCACAAATCCGTGCGCGGGTGCTAAAAAGAGCAGCATCGGCATGCTTAGCACGTCGTTTGGTAGAAATCCACGTGCGCGTTCTGCAAAAAGCACCATTTGCATGCACATCTTGTGGTTTTGCAGAAAACTTCATCCGCGTCTACCAAAAGGTGCATGTGCATGCTTAAAACGCGTTTTCGCACAAATGCGTGCGCGGGTGCTTAGAATAGCAGCATCGGCATGCTTAGCACGTCGTTTGGTAGAAATCCACGTGCGCGTTCTGCAAAAAGCACCATTTGCATGCACATCTTGTGGTTTTGCAGAAAACTTCATCCGCGTCTACCAAAAGATGCATGTGCATGCTTAAAACGCGTTTTCGCACAAATCCGTGCGCGGGTGCTAAAAAGAGCAGCATCGGCATGCTTAGCACGTCGTTTGGTAGAAATCCACGTGCGCGTTCTGCAAAAAGCACCATTTGCATGCACATCTTGTGGTTTTGCAGAAAACTTCATCCGCGTCTACCAAAAGATGCATGTGCATGCTTAAAACGCGTTTTCGCACAAATGCGTGCGCGGGTGCTAAAAACAGCAGCATCGGCATGCTTAGCACGTCGTTTGGTAGAAATCCACGTGCGCGTTCTGCAAAAAGCACCATTTGCATGCACATCCTGTTGTTTTGCAGAAAACTTCATCCGCGTCTACCAAAAGATGCATGTGCATGCTTAAAACGCGTTTTCGCACAAATCCGTGCGCGGGTGCTAAAAAGAGCAGCATCGGCATGCTTAGCACGTCGTTTGGTAGAAATCCACGTGCGCGTTCTGCAAAAAGCACCATTTGCATGCACATCTTGTGGTTTTGCAGAAAACTTCATCCGCGTCTACCAAAAGATGCATGTGCATGCTTAAAACGCGTTTTCGCACAAATGCGTGCGCGGGTGCTAAAAAGAGCAGCATCGGCATGCTTAGCACGTCGTTTGGTAGAAATCCACGTGCGCGTTCTGCCAAAAGCACCATTTGCATGCACATCTTGTGGTTTTGCAGAAAACTTCATCCGCGTCTACCAAAAGATGCATGTGCATGCTTAAAACGCGTTTTCGCACAAATGCGTGCGCGGGTGCTAAAAAGAGCAGCATCGGCATGCTTAGCACGTCGTTTGGTAGAAATCCACGTGCGCGTTCTGCAAAAAGCACCATTTGCATGCACATCTTGTGGTTTTGCAGAAAACTTCATCCGCGTCTACCAAAAGATGTATGTGCATGCTTAAAACGCGTTTCCGCACAAATGCGTGCGCGGGTGCTAAAAAGAGCAGCATCGGCATGCTTAGCACGTCGTTTGGTAGAAATCTACGTGCGCGTTCTGCCAAAAGCACCATTTGCATGCACATCTTGTGGTTTTGCAGAAAACTTCATCCGCGTCTACCAAAAGATGCATGTGCATGCTTAACACGCGTTTTCGCACAAATCCGTGCGCGGGTGCTAAAAAGAGCAGCATCGGCAAGCTTAGCACGTCGTTTGGTAGAAATCCACGTGCGCGTTCTGCAAAAAGCACCATTTGCATGCACATCTTGTGGTTTTGCAGAAAACTTCATCCGCGTCTACCAAAAGATGCATGTGCATGCTTAAAACGCGTTTTCGCACAAATGCGTGCGCGGGTGCTAAAAAGAGCAGCATCGGCATGCTTAGCACGTCGTTTGGTAGAAATCCACGTGCGCGTTCTGCAAAAAGCACCATTTGCATGCACATCTTGTGGTTTTGCAGAAAACTTCATCCGCGTCTACCAAAAGATGCATGTGCATGCTCAAAACGCGTTTTTGCACAAATGCGTGCGCGGGTGCTAAAAATAGCAGCATCGGCATGGTTAGCACGTCGTTTGGTAGAAATCCACGTGCGCGTTCTGCCAAAAGCACCATTTGCATGCACATCTTGTGGTTTTGCAGAAAACTTCATCCGCGTCTACCAAAAGATGCATGTGCATGCTTAAAACGCGTTTTCGCACAAATCCGTGCGCGGGTGCTAAAAAGAGCAGCATCGGCATGCTTAGCACGTCGTTTGGTAGAAATCCACGTGCGCGTTCTGCAAAAAGCACCATTTGCATGCACATCTTGTGGTTTTGCAGAAAACTTCATCCGCGTCTACCAAAAGATGCATGTGCATGCTTAAAACGCGTTTCCGCACAAATGCGTGCGCGGGTGCTAAAAAGAGCAGCATCGGCATGCTTAGCACGTCGTTTGGTAGAAATCTACGTGCGCGTTCTGCCAAAAGCACCATTTGCATGCACATCTTGTGGTTTTGCAGAAAACTTCATCCGCGTCTACCAAAAGATGCATGTGCATGCTTAAAACGCGTTTTCGCACAAATCCGTGCGCGGGTGCTAAAAAGAGCAGCATCGCCAAGCTTGGCACGTCGTTTGGTAGAAATCCACGTGCGCGTTCTGCAAAAAGCACCATTTGCATGCACATCTTGTGGTTTTGCAGAAAACTTCATCCGCGTCTACCAAAAGATGCATGTGCATGCTTAAAACGCGTTTTCGCACAAATGCGTGCGCGGGTGCTAAAAATAGCAGCATCGGCATGCTTAGCACGTCGTTTGGTAGAAATCCACGTGCGCGTTCTGCCAAAAGCACCATTTGCATGCACATCTTGTGGTTTTGCAGAAAACTTCATCCGCGTCTACCAAAAGATGCATGTGCATGCTTAAAACGCGTTTTCGCACAAATCCGTGCGCGGGTGCTAAAAAGAGCAGCATCGGCATGCTTAGCACGTCGTTTGGTAGAAATCCACGTTCGCGTTCTGCAAAAAGCACCATTTGCATGCACATCTCGTGGTTTTGCAGAAAACTTCATCCGCGTCTACCAAAAGATGCATGTGCATGCTTAAAACGCGTTTTCGCACAAATCCGTGCGCGGGTGCTAAAAAGAGCAGCATCGGCATGCTTAGCACGTCGTTTGGTAGAAATCCACGTGCGCGTTCTGCAAAAAGCACCATTTGCATGCACATCTTGTGGTTTTGCAGAAAACTTCATCCGCGTCTACCAAAAGGTGCATGTGCATGCTTAAAACGCGTTTTCGCACAAATGCGTGCGCGGGTGCTTAGAATAGCAGCATCGGCATGCTTAGCACGTCGTTTGGTAGAAATCCACATGCGCGTTCTGCAAAAAGCACCATTTGCATGCACATCTTGTGGTTTTGCAGAAAACTTCATCCGCGTCTACCAAAAGATGTATGTGCATGCTTAAAACGCGTTTTCGCACAAATCCGTGCGCGGGTGCTAAAAAGAGCAGCATCGGCATGCTTAGCACGTCGTTTGGTAGAAATCCACGTGCGCGTTCTGCAAAAAGCACCATTTGCATGCACATCTTGTGGTTTTGCAGAAAACTTCATCCGCGTCTACCAAAAGATGCATGTGCATGCTTAAAACGCGTTTTCGCACAAATGCGTGCGCGGGTGCTAAAAAGACCAGCATCGGCATGCTTAGCACGTCGTTTGGTAGAAATCCACGTGCGCGTTCTGCCAAAAGCACCATTTGCATGCACATCTTGTGGTTTTGCAGAAAACTTCATCCGCGTCTACCAAAAGATGCATGTGCATGCTTAAAACGCGTTTTCGCACAAATCCGTGCGCGGGTGCTAAAAAGAGCAGCATCGGCATGCTTAGCACGTCGTTTGGTAGAAATCCACGTGCGCGTTCTGCAAAAAGCACCATTTGCATGCACATCTTGTGGTTTTGCAGAAAACTTCATCCGCGTCTACCAAAAGATGCATGTGCATGCTTAAAACGCGTTTCCGCACAAATGCGTGCGCGGGTGCTAAAAAGAGCAGCATCGGCATGCTTAGCACGTCGTTTGGTAGAAATCTACGTGCGCGTTCTGCCAAAAGCACCATTTGCATGCACATCTTGTGGTTTTGCAGAAAACTTCATCCGCGTCTACCAAAAGATGCATGTGCATGCTTAAAACGCGTTTTCGCACAAATCCGTGCGCGGGTGCTAAAAAGAGCAGCATCGCCAAGCTTAGCACGTCGTTTGGTAGAAATCCACGTGCGCGTTCTGCAAAAAGCACCATTTGCATGCACATCTTGTGGTTTTGCAGAAAACTTCATCCGCGTCTACCAAAAGATGCATGTGCATGCTTAAAACGCGTTTTCGCACAAATGCGTGCGCGGGTGCTAAAATAGCAGCATCGGCATGCTTAGCACGTCGTTTGGTAGAAATCCACGTGCGCGTTCTGCCAAAAGCACCATTTGCATGTACATCTTGTGGTTTTGCAGAAAACTTCATCCGCGTCTACCAAAAGATGCATGTGCATGCTTAAAACGCGTTTTCGCACAAATCCGTGCGCGGGTGCTAAAAAGAGCAGCATCGGCATGCTTAGCACGTCGTTTGGTAGAAATCCACGTTCGCGTTCTGCAAAAAGCACCATTTGCATGCACATCTCGTGGTTTTGCAGAAAACTTCATCCGCGTCTACCAAAAGATGCATGTGCATGCTTAAAACGCGTTTTCGCACAAATCCGTGCGCGGGTGCTAAAAAGAGCAGCATCGGCATGCTTAGCACGTCGTTTGGTAGAAATCCACGTGCGCGTTCTGCAAAAAGCACCATTTGCATGCACATCTTGTGGTTTTGCAGAAAACTTCATCCGCGTCTACCAAAAGGTGCATGTGCATGCTTAAAACGCGTTTTCGCACAAATGCGTGCGCGGGTGCTTAGAATAGCAGCATCGGCATGCTTAGCACGTCGTTTGGTAGAAATCCACATGCGCGTTCTGCAAAAAGCACCATTTGCATGCACATCTTGTGGTTTTGCAGAAAACTTCATCCGCGTCTACCAAAAGATGTATGTGCATGCTTAAAACGCGTTTTCGCACAAATCCGTGCGCGGGTGCTAAAAAGAGCAGCATCGGCATGCTTAGCACGTCGTTTGGTAGAAATCCACGTGCGCGTTCTGCAAAAAGCACCATTTGCATGCACATCTTGTGGTTTTGCAGAAAACTTCATCCGCGTCTACCAAAAGATGCATGTGCATGCTTAAAACGCGTTTTCGCACAAATGCGTGCGCGGGTGCTAAAAAGACCAGCATCGGCATGCTTAGCACGTCGTTTGGTAGAAATCCACGTGCGCGTTCTGCCAAAAGCACCATTTGCATGCACATCTTGTGGTTTTGCAGAAAACTTCATCCGCGTCTACCAAAAGATGCATGTGCATGCTTAAAACGCGTTTTCGCACAAATCCGTGCGCGGGTGCTAAAAAGAGCAGCATCGGCATGCTTAGCACGTCGTTTGGTAGAAATCCACGTGCGCGTTCTGCAAAAAGCACCATTTGCATGCACATCTTGTGGTTTTGCAGAAAACTTCATCCGCGTCTACCAAAAGATGCATGTGCATGCTTAAAACGCGTTTCCGCACAAATGCGTGCGCGGGTGCTAAAAAGAGCAGCATCGGCATGCTTAGCACGTCGTTTGGTAGAAATCTACGTGCGCGTTCTGCCAAAAGCACCATTTGCATGCACATCTTGTGGTTTTGCAGAAAACTTCATCCGCGTCTACCAAAAGATGTATGTGCATGCTTAAAACGCGTTTTCGCACAAATCCGTGCGCGGGTGCTAAAAAGAGCAGCATCGGCATGCTTAGCACGTCGTTTGGTAGAAATCCACGTGCGCGTTCTGCAAAAAGCACCATTTGCATGCACATCTTGTGGTTTTGCAGAAAACTTCATCCGCGTCTACCAAAAGATGCATGTGCATGCTTAAAACGCGTTTTCGCACAAATGCGTGCGCGGGTGCTAAAAAGACCAGCATCGGCATGCTTAGCACGTCGTTTGGTAGAAATCCACGTGCGCGTTCTGCCAAAAGCACCATTTGCATGCACATCTTGTGGTTTTGCAGAAAACTTCATCCGCGCTCTACCAAAAGATGCATGTGCATGCTTAAAACGCGTTTCGCACAAATCCGTGCGCGGGTGCTAAAAAGAGCAGCATCGGCATGCTTAGCACGTCGTTTGGTAGAAATCCACGTGCGCGTTCTGCAAAAAGCACCATTTGCATGCACATCTTGTGGTTTTTGCAGAAAACTTCATCCGCGTCTACCAAAAAGATGCATGTGCATGCTTAAAACGCGTTTCCGCACAAATGCGTGCGCGGGTGCTAAAAAGAGCAGCCTCGGCATGCTTAGCACGTCGTTTGGTAGAAATCTACGTGCGCGTTCTGCCAAAAGCACCATTTGCATGCACATCTTGTGGTTTTGCAGAAAACTTCATCCGCGTCTACCAAAAGATGCATGTGCATGCTTAAAACGCGTTTTCGCACAAATCCGTGCGCGGGTGCTAAAAAGAGCAGCATCGCCAAGCTTAGCACGTCGTTTGGTAGAAATCCACGTGCGCGTTCTGCAAAAAGCACCATTTGCATGCACATCTTGTGGTTTTGCAGAAAACTTCATCCGCGTCTACCAAAAGATGCATGTGCATGCTTAAAACGCGTTTTCGCACAAATGCGTGCGCGGGTGCTAAAAATAGCAGCATCGGCATGCCTTAGCACGTCGTTTGGTAGAAATCCACGTGCGCGTTCTGCCAAAAGCACCATTTGCATGTACATCTTGTGGTTTTGCAGAAAACTTCATCCGCGTCTACCAAAAGATGCATGTGCATGCTTAAAACGCGTTTTCGCACAAATCCGTGCGCGGGTGCTAAAAAGAGCAGCATCGGCATGCTTAGCACGTCGTTTGGTAGAAATCCACGTTCGCGTTCTGCAAAAAGCACCATTTGCATGCACATCTCGTGGTTTTGCAGAAAACTTCTCCGCGTCTACCAAAAGATGCATGTGCATGCTTAAAACGCGTTTTCGCACAAATCCGTGCGCGGGTGCTAAAAAGAGCAGCATCGGCATGCTTAGCACGTCGTTTGGTAGAAATCCACGTGCGCGTTCTGCAAAAAGCACCATTTGCATGCACATCTTGTGGTTTTGCAGAAAACTTCATCCGCGTCTACCAAAAGGTGCATGTGCATGCTTAAAACGCGTTTTCGCACAAATGCGTGCGCGGGTGCTTAGAATAGCAGCATCGGCATGCTTAGCACGTCGTTTGGTAGAAATCCACATGCGCGTTCTGCAAAAAGCACCATTTGCATGCACATCTTGTGGTTTTGCAGAAAACTTCATCCGCGTCTACCAAAAGATGTATGTGCATGCTTAAAACGCGTTTTCGCACAAATCCGTGCGCGGGTGCTAAAAAGAGCAGCATCGGCATGCTTAGCACGTCGTTTGGTAGAAATCCACGTGCGCGTTCTGCAAAAAGCACCATTTGCATGCACATCTTGTGTTTTGCAGAAAACTTCATCCGCGTCTACCAAAAGATGCATGTGCATGCTAAAACGCGTTTTCGCACAAATGCGTGCGCGGGTGCTAAAAAGACCAGCATCGGCATGCTTAGCACGCTCGTTTGGTAGAAATCCACGTTGCGCGTTCTGCCAAAAGCACCATTTGCATGCACATCTTGTGGTTTTGCAGAAAACTTCATCCGCGTCTACCAAAAGATGCATGTGCATGCTTAAAACGCGTTTTCCGCACAAATCCGTGCGCGGGTGCTAAAAAGAGCAGCATCGGCATGCTTAGCACGTCGTTTGGTAGAAATCCACGTGCGCGTTCTGCAAAAAGCACCATTTGCATGCACATCTTGTGGTTTTGCAGAAAACTTCATCCGCGTCTACCAAAAGATGCATGTGCATGCTTAAAACGCGTTTCCGCACAAATGCGTGCGCGGGTGCTAAAAAGAGCAGCATCGGCATGCTTAGCACGTCGTTTGGTAGAAATCTACGTGCGCGTTCTGCCAAAAGCACCATTTGCATGCACATCTTGTGGTTTTGCAGAAAACTTCATCCGCGTCTACCAAAAGATGCATGTGCATGCTTAAAACGCGTTTTGGCACAAATCCGTGCGCGGGTGCTAAAAAGAGCAGCATCGGCAAGCTTAGCACGTCGTTTGGTAGAAATCCACGTGCGCGTTCTGCAAAAAGCACCATTTGCATGCACATCTTGTGGTTTTGCAGAAAACTTCATCCGCGTCTACCAAAAGATGCATGTGCATGCTTAAAACGCGTTTTCGCACAAATGCGTGCGCGGGTGCTAAAAATAGCAGCATCGGCATGCTTAGCACGTCGTTTGGTAGAAATCCACGTGCGCGTTCTGCCAAAAGCACCATTTGCATGCACATCTTGTGGTTTTGCAGAAAACTTCATCCGCGTCTACCAAAAGATGCATGTGCATGCTTAAAACGCGTTTTCGCACAAATCCGTGCGCGGGTGCTAAAAAGAGCAGCATCGGCATGCTTAGCACGTCGTTTGGTAGAAATCCACGTGCGCGTTCTGCACAAAGCACCATTTGCATGCACATCTCGTGGTTTTGCAGAAAACTTCATCCGCGTCTACCAAAAGATGCATGTGCATGCTTAAAACGCGTTTTCGCACAAATCCGTGCGCGGGTGCTAAAAAGAGCAGCATCGGCATGCTTAGCACGTCGTTTGGTAGAAATCCACGTGCGCGTTCTGCAAAAAGCACCATTTGCATGCACATCTCGTGGTTTTGCAGAAAACTTCATCCACGTCTACCAAAAGATGCATGTGCATGCTTAAAACGCGTTTTCGCACAAATCCGTGCGCGGGTGCTAAAAAGAGCAGCATCGGCATGCTTAGCACGTCGTTTGGTAGAAATCCACGTGCGCGTTCTGCAAAAAGCACCATTTGCATGCACATCTTGTGGTTTTGCAGAAAACTTCATCCGCGTCTACCAAAAGATGCATGTGCATGCTTAAAACGCGTTTCCGCACAAATGCGTGCGCGGGTGCTAAAAAGAGCAGCATCGGCATGCTTAGCACGTCGTTTGGTAGAAATCTACGTGCGCGTTCTGCCAAAAGCACCATTTGCATGCACATCTTGTGGTTTTGCAGAAAACTTCATCCGCGTCTACCAAAAGATGCATGTGCATGCTTAAAACGCGTTTTCGCACAAATCCGTGCGCGGGTGCTAAAAAGAGCAGCATCGCCAAGCTTAGCACGTCGTTTGGTAGAAATCCACGTGCGCGTTCTGCAAAAAGCACCATTTGCATGCACATCTTGTGGTTTTGCAGAAAACTTCATCCGCGTCTACCAAAAGATGCATGTGCATGCTTAAAACGCGTTTTCGCACAAATGCGTGCGCGGGTGCTAAAAATAGCAGCATCGGCATGCTTAGCACGTCGTTTGGTAGAAATCCACGTGCGCGTTCTGCCAAAAGCACCATTTGCATGCACATCTTGTGGTTTTGCAGAAAACTTCATCCGCGTCTACCAAAAGATGCATGTGCATGCTTAAAACGCGTTTTCGCACAAATCCGTGCGCGGGTGCTAAAAAGAGCAGCATCGGCATGCTTAGCACGTCGTTTGGTAGACATCCACGTGCGCGTTCTGCAAAAAGCTCCATTTGCATGCACATCTCGTGGTTTTGCAGAAAACTTCATCCGCGTCTACCAAAAGATGCATGTGCATGCTTAAAACGCGTTTTCGCACAAATCCGTGCGCGGGTGCTAAAAAGAGCAGCATCGGCATGCTTAGCACGTCGTTTGGTAGAAATCCACGTGCGCGTTCTGCAAAAAGCACCATTTGCATGCACATCTTGTGGTTTTGCAGAAAACTTCATCCGCGTCTACCAAAAGATGCATGTGCATGCTTAAAACGCGTTTTCGCACAAATGCGTGCGCGGGTGCTAAAAATAGCAGCATCGGCATGCTTAGCACGTCGTTTGGTAGAAATCCACGTGCGCGTTCTGCAAAAAGCACCATTTGCATGCACATCCTGTTGTTTTGCAGAAAACTTCATCCGCGTCTACCAAAAGATGCATGTGCATGCTTAAAACGCGTTTTCGCACAAATCCGTGCGCGGGTGCTAAAAATAGCAGCATCGGCATGCTTAGCACGTCGTTTGGTAGAAATCCACGTGCGCGTTCTGCCAAAAGCACCATTTGCATGCACATCTTGTGGTTTTGCAGAAAACTTCATCCGCGTCTACCAAAAGATGCATGTGCATGCTTAAAACGCGTTTTCGCACAAATCCGTGCGCGGGTGCTAAAAAGAGCAGCATCGGCATGCTTAGCACGTCGTTTGGTAGAAATCCACGTGCGCGTTCTGCCAAAAGCACCATTTGCATGCACATCTTGTGGTTTTGCAGAAAACTTCATCCGCGTCTACCAAAAGATGCATGTGCATGCTTAAAACGCGTTTTCGCACAAATCCGTGCGCGGGTGCTAAAAAGAGCAGCATCGGCATGCTTAGCACGTCGTTTGGTAGACATCCACGTGCGCGTTCTGCAAAAAGCACCATTTGCATGCACATCTCGTGGTTTTGCAGAAAACTTCATCCGCGTCTACCAAAAGATGCATGTGCATGCTTAAAACGCGTTTTCGCACAAATCCGTGCGCGGGTGCTAAAAAGAGCAGCATCGGCATGCTTAGCACGTCGTTTGGTAGAAATCCACGTGCGCGTTCTGCAAAAAGCACCATTTGCATGCACATCTTGTGGTTTTGCAGAAAACTTCATCCGCGTCTACCAAAAGATGCATGTGCATGCTTAAAACGCGTTTCCGCACAAATGCGTGCGCGGGTGCTAAAAATAGCAGCATCGGCATGCTTAGCACGTCGTTTGGTAGAAATCCACGTGCGCGTTCTGCCAAAAGCACCATTTGCATGCACATCTTGTGGTTTTGCAGAAAACTTCATCCGCGTCTACCAAAAGATGCATGTGCATGCTTAAAACGCGTTTTCGCACAAATCCGTGCGCGGGTGCTAAAAAGAGCAGCATCGGCATGCTTAGCACGTCGTTTGGTAGAAATCCACGTGCGCGTTCTGCACAAAGCACCATTTGCATGCACATCTCGTGGTTTTGCAGAAAACTTCATCCGCGTCTACCAAAAGATGCATGTGCATGCTTAAAACGCGTTTTCGCACAAATCCGTGCGCGGGTGCTAAAAAGAGCAGCATCGGCATGCTTAGCACGTCGTTTGGTAGAAATCCACGTGCGCGTTCTGCAAAAAGCACCATTTGCATGCACATCTCGTGGTTTTGCAGAAAACTTCATCCACGTCTACCAAAAGATGCATGTGCATGCTTAAAACGCGTTTTCGCACAAATCCGTGCGCGGGTGCTAAAAAGAGCAGCATCGGCATGCTTAGCACGTCGTTTGGTAGAAATCCACGTGCGCGTTCTGCAAAAAGCACCATTTGCATGCACATCTTGTGGTTTTGCAGAAAACTTCATCCGCGTCTACCAAAAGATGCATGTGCATGCTTAAAACGCGTTTCCGCACAAATGCGTGCGCGGGTGCTAAAAAGAGCAGCATCGGCATGCTTAGCACGTCGTTTGGTAGAAATCTACGTGCGCGTTCTGCCAAAAGCACCATTTGCATGCACATCTTGTGGTTTTGCAGAAAACTTCATCCGCGTCTACCAAAAGATGCATGTGCATGCTTAAAACGCGTTTTCGCACAAATCCGTGCGCGGGTGCTAAAAAGAGCAGCATCGCCAAGCTTAGCACGTCGTTTGGTAGAAATCCACGTGCGCGTTCTGCAAAAAGCACCATTTGCATGCACATCTTGTGGTTTTGCAGAAAACTTCATCCGCGTCTACCAAAAGATGCATGTGCATGCTTAAAACGCGTTTTCGCACAAATGCGTGCGCGGGTGCTAAAAATAGCAGCATCGGCATGCTTAGCACGTCGTTTGGTAGAAATCCACGTGCGCGTTCTGCCAAAAGCACCATTTGCATGCACATCTTGTGGTTTTGCAGAAAACTTCATCCGCGTCTACCAAAAGATGCATGTGCATGCTTAAAACGCGTTTTCGCACAAATCCGTGCGCGGGTGCTAAAAAGAGCAGCATCGGCATGCTTAGCACGTCGTTTGGTAGACATCCACGTGCGCGTTCTGCAAAAAGCACCATTTGCATGCACATCTCGTGGTTTTGCAGAAAACTTCATCCGCGTCTACCAAAAGATGCATGTGCATGCTTAAAACGCGTTTTCGCACAAATCCGTGCGCGGGTGCTAAAAAGAGCAGCATCGGCATGCTTAGCACGTCGTTTGGTAGAAATCCACGTGCGCGTTCTGCAAAAAGCACCATTTGCATGCCACATCTTGTGGTTTTGCAGAAAACTTCATCCGCGTCTACCAAAAGATGCATGTGCATGGCTTAAAACGCGTTTTCGCACAAATGCGTGCGCGGGTGCTAAAAAGAGCAGCATCGGCATGCTTAGCACGTCGTTTGGTAGAAATCCACGTGCGCGTTCTCCAAAAAGCACCATTTGCATCTACATCCTGTTGTTTTGCAGAAAACTTCATCCGCGTCTACCAAAAGATGCATGTGCATGCTTAAAACGCGTTTTCGCACAAATCCGTGCGCGGGTGCTAAAAAGAGCAGCATCGGCATGCTTAGCACGTCGTTTGGTAGAAATCCACGTGCGCGATTCTGCAAAAAGCACCATTTGCATGCACATCTTGTGGTTTTGCAGAAAACTTCATCCGCGTCTACCAAAAGATGCATGTGCATGCTTAAAACGCGTTTTCGCACAAATGCGTGCGCGGGTGCTAAAAAGAGCAGCATCGGCATGCTTAGCACGTCGTTTGGTAGAAATCCACGTGCGCGTTCTCCAAAAAGCACCATTTGCATGCACAATCCTGTTGTTTTGCAGAAAACTTCATCCGCGTCTACCAAAAGATGCATGTGCATGCTTAAAACGCGTTTTCGCACAAATCCGTGCGCGGGTGCTAAAAAGAGCAGCATCGGCATGCTTAGCACGTCGTTTGGTAGAAATCCACGTGCGCGTTCTGCAAAAAAGCACCATTTGCATGCACATCTTGTGGTTTTGCAGAAAACTTCATCCGCGTCTACCAAAAGATGTATGTGCATGCTTAAAACGCGTTTCCGCACAAATGCGTGCGCGGGTGCTAAAAAGAGCAGCATCGGCATGCTTAGCACGTCGTTGGTAGAAAATCTACGTGCGCGTTCTGCAAAAAGCACCATTTGCATGCACATCTTGTGGTTTTGCAGAAAACTTCATCCGCGTCTACCAAAAGATGCATGTGCATGCTTAAAACGCGTTTTCGCACAAATGCGTGCGCGGGTGCTAAAAAGAGCAGCATCGGCATGCTTAGCACGTCGTTTGGTAGAAATCCACGTGCGCGGTTCTGCAAAAAGCACCATTTGCATGCACATCTTGTGGTTTTGCAGAAAACTTCATCCGCGTCTACCAAAAGATGCATGTGCATGCTCAAAAACGCGTTTTTGCACAAATGCGTGCGCGGGTGCTAAAAATAGCAGCATCGGCATGGTTAGCACGTCGTTTGGTAGAAATCCACGTGCGCGTTCTGCCAAAAGCACCATTTGCATGCACATCTTGTGGTTTTGCAGAAAACTTCATCCGCGTCTACCAAAAGATGCATGTGCATGCTTAAAACGCGTTTTCGCACAAATCCGTGCGCGGGTGCTAAAAAGAGCAGCATCGGCATGCTTAGCACGTCGTTTGGTAGAAATCCACGTGCGCGTTCTGCCAAAAAGCACCATTTGCATGCACATCTTGTGGTTTTGCAGAAAACTTCATCCGCGTCTACCAAAAGATGCATGTGCATGCTTAAAACGCGTTTCCGCACAAATGCGTGCGCGGGTGCTAAAAAGAGCAGCATCGGCATGCTTAGCACGTCGTTTGGTAGAAATCTACGTGCGCGTTCTGCCAAAAGCACCATTTGCATGCACATCTTGTGGTTTTGCAGAAAACTTCATCCGCGTCTACCAAAAGATGCATGTGCATGCTTAAAACGCGTTTTCGCACAAATCCGTGCGCGGGGTGCTAAAAAGAGCAGCATCGCCAAGCTTAGCACGTCGTTTGGTAGAAATCCACGTGCGCGTTCTGCAAAAAGCACCATTTGCATGCACATCTTGTGGTTTTGCAGAAAACTTCATCCGCGTCTACCAAAAGATGCATGTGCATGCTTAAAACGCGTTTTCGCACAAATGCGTGCGCGGGTGCTAAAAATAGCAGCATCGGCATGCTTAGCACGTCGTTTGGTAGAAATCCACGTGCGCGTTCTGCCAAAAGCACCATTTGCATGCACATCTTGTGGTTTTGCAGAAAACTTCATCCGCGTCTACCAAAAGATGCATGTGCATGCTTAAAAACGCGTTTTCGCACAAATCCGTGCGCGGGTGCTAAAAAGAGCAGCATCGGCATGCTTAGCACGTCGTTTGGTAGAAATCCACGTGCGCGTTCTGCAAAAAGCACCATTTGCATGCACATCTCGTGGTTTTGCAGAAAACTTCATCCGCGTCTACCAAAAGATGCATGTGCATGCTTAAAACGCGTTTTCGCACAAATCCGTGCGCGGGTGCTAAAAAGAGCAGCATCGGCATGCTTAGCACGTCGTTTGGTAGAAATCCACGTGCGCGTTCTGCAAAAAGCACCATTTGCATGCACATCTTGTGGTTTTGCAGAAAACTTCATTCCGCGTCTACCAAAAGGTGCATGTGCATGCTTAAAAACGCGTTTTCGCACAAATGCGTGCGCGGGTGCTTAGAATAGCAGCATCGGCATGCTTAGCACGTCGTTTGGTAGAAATCCACATGCGCGTTCTGCAAAAAGCACCATTTGCATGCACATCTTGTGGTTTTGCAGAAAACTTCATCCGCGTCTACCAAAAGATGTATGTGCATGCTTAAAACGCGTTTTCGCACAAATCCGTGCGCGGGTGCTAAAAAGAGCAGCATCGGCATGCTTAGCACGTCGTTTGGTAGAAATCCACGTGCGCGTTCTGCAAAAAGCACCATTTGCATGCACATCTTGTGGTTTTGCAGAAAACTTCATCCGCGTCTACCAAAAGATGCATGTGCATGCTTAAAACGCGTTTTCGCACAAATGCGTGCGCGGGTGCTAAAAAGAGCAGCATCGGCATGCTTAGCACGTCGTTTGGTAGAAATCCACGTGCGCGTTCTGCCAAAAGCACCATTTGCATGCACATCTTGTGGTTTTGCAGAAAACTTCATCCGCGTCTACCAAAAGATGCATGTGCATGCTTAAAACGCGTTTTCGCACAAATCCGTGCGCGGGTGCTAAAAAGAGCAGCATCGGCATGCTTAGCACGTCGTTTGGTAGAAATCCACGTGCGCGTTCTGCAAAAAGCACCATTTGCATGCACATCTTGTGGTTTTGCAGAAAACTTCATCCGCGTCTACCAAAAGATGCATGTGCATGCTTAACACGCGTTTTCGCACAAATCCGTGCGCGGGTGCTAAAAAGAGCAGCATCGGCAAGCTTAGCACGTCGTTTGGTAGAAATCCACGTGCGCGTTCTGCAAAAAGCACCATTTGCATGCACATCTTGTGGTTTTGCAGAAAACTTCATCCGCGTCTACCAAAAGATGCATGTGCATGCTTAAAACGCGTTTTCGCACAAATGCGTGCGCGGGTGCTAAAAAGAGCAGCATCGGCATGCTTAGCACGTCGTTTGGTAGAAATCCACGTGCGCGTTCTGCAAAAAGCACCATTTGCATGCACATCTTGTGGTTTTGCAGAAAACTTCATCCGCGTCTACGAAAAGATGCATGTGCATGCTCAAAACGCGTTTTTGCACAAATGCGTGCGCGGTGCTAAAAATAGCAGCATCGGCATGGTTAGCACGTCGTTTGGTAGAAATCCACGTGCGCGTTCTGCCAAAAGCACCATTTGCATGCACATCTTGTGGTTTTGCAGAAAACTTCATCCGCGTCTACCAAAAGATGCATGTGCATGCTTAAACGCGTTTTCGCACAAATCCGTGCGCGGGTGCTAAAAAGAGCAGCATCGGCATGCTTAGCACGTCGTTTGGTAGAAATCCACGTGCGCGTTCTGCAAAAAGCACCATTTGCATGCACATCTTGTGGTTTTGCAGAAAACTTCATCCGCGTCTACCAAAAGATGCATGTGCATGCTTAAAACGCGTTTCCGCACAATGCGTGCGCGGGTGCTAAAAAGAGCAGCATCGGCATGCTTAGCACGTCGTTTGGTAGAAATCTACGTGCGCGTTTCTGCAAAAGCACCATTTGCATGCACATCTTGTGGTTTTGCAGAAAACTTCATCCGCGTCTACCAAAAGATGCATGTGCATGCTTAAAACGCGTTTTCGCACAAATGCGTGCGCGGGTGCTAAAAATAGCAGCATCGGCATGCTTAGCACGTCGTTTGGTAGAAATCCACGTGCGCGTTCTGCCAAAAGCACCATTTGCATGCACATCTTGTGGTTTTGCAGAAAACTTCATCCGCGTCTACCAAAAGATGCATGTGCATGCTTAAAACGCGTTTTCGCACAAATCCGTGCGCGGGTGCTAAAAAGAGCAGCATCGGCATGCTTAGCACGTCGTTTGGTAGAAATCCACGTGCGCGTTCTGCAAAAAGCACCATTTGCATGCACATCTCGTGGTTTTGCAGAAAACTTCATCCGCGTCTACCAAAAGATGCATGTGCATGCTTAAACGCGTTTTCGCACAAATCCGTGCGCGGGTGCTAAAAAGAGCAGCATCGGCATGCTTAGCACGTCGTTTGGTAGAAATCCACGTGCGCGTTCTTCAAAAAGCACCATTTGCATGCACATCTTGTGGTTTTGCAGAAAACTTCATCCGCGTCTACCAAAAGGTGCATGTGCA